>NC_138231.1:20392923-20449423 GCF_964197995.2 Scardinius erythrophthalmus
GCTTGGAAACATCACAGTGGAGCTCTGCTTTCTGTGAATGGTACAAATTGTACTACTGACTATTTAAACAGCGCAGTGTAATTTGTTTATGTTAGGTTGACTATTTTTATTATTATATTGTATTAGGGCTATAATGAACAGGCTGCGATGTCAAGATTGCAATTCTGGAATGTGTGTGTGTGTGTGTGACGCGGTTGCGGTTGAACAGTGGACACAAAAACATAAATAAAATGTTTTAGGTAATTCCTACATCCATAGGAATACATTGAAAATGCTCGCTCTACTCCGCACCATTATCAATGTCTGTGCGGACGTCTGTATTTTACTAGTATATAGTATACTATAGTTAGCGATTTAAAAGCACCCGCTCGTGTCTCACGTCGATTAACCGATGGGAAAATATCCTCACAGTCATATACCTAATAAATTTATATTTAAATACAATAGGCCTACCTAGTAAAACGTTTTATATACTATTTTGATATCCTTTTGGACACAAGAGGGCAGTATAGCCCTATGTTTGCTTTTTTGTTGAACCAAATAGCACTAAATAGCCGGTTTTTAACTTTTTCATACTTCTTGAATTGCAAAAACAGAATAAAATAGGTTTAGTTCTAATATTTGTATAATTTTATATCAAAATAAATGGTGTATAATTACATTTTTAGAAGTTATGAGATGTTTCCTGCTTCCTTTTTGACATTAATTTAATCCCTCGCCATAGCAAAACCGTTTGAGATATTCAATATCCGTTTACAATTTAGCATCATTAATATATTTTTATCATGTTGAAAAAGTTTGGTGGGAATAAAATAAACCTTTTAGGAGGAGTAACTAAAAACTCAGAGGCTGATTTAACAAAAAATCCATATTCAGACCAAAATATCTGACTTCCTGTTGGTTGCAGCTAATGCCTGTAAATTAGAAAGTTGTCCGGCTCGATGAGACCAATATACGTACTGATTTTTGTAATTGTGGGTAAAACTAACCCCCCCACTTTTGTCAAAAACATTTTGAAAGTGACACACTTCCTGCTGCCAGCTGGTGGCGCTATAACTTTGACTCACAATAGTCACATCCATCTGATCGTGTTTCTCTTTTCTCGCCATAAATTTGTGTCCTCGCCACAGCCAAACCGTTTGAGATATCAAAAATCTATATGTGTACCAAGTTTCATATCATTACATGCAAGTGTGTTTGAATTATGGACAAGTGTTCGGATCCCGTTCCAGGGGGCGCTGTGAGCCCCCCTGCCACGCCCGGGTACCAGCTTCAGCCCGGCCCTGATGGCCGCGGGTTCTGACCTGTGTGCAAAGTTTCAAGAGTTTTCGAGCACGTTAAAGGCCCCAAAAGCTCCTGAAACCTTGAAAAACAGGAATTTTAAACAAATCTCACTCAAAAGACAAATCCCCCCACCCCTCACACACACAGAGACGCAGAGGCAGAGAGAGAGAGGGAGAGAATTCTCCAAAAAATCACATTCAAACCAAAATATCACACTTCCTGTTGGTCACAGCTTATGACTATAAATTAGAAAGTTGTCCGGCTTGATGAGAACAATATACATAACGATTTTTGTGACTCTACTTAAAACTAAACCCCCATTTTTGACTAAAGGTGGCGCTACTGAGCCCCTCACCACGCCCGTTTCTGAAACTTTGCACATGTCTACTGGATAATAAATGTGATGTGTCTGTCGAGTTTCATCCAATTTCAAGTATGTTAAGAGTCTCAAAAGCATCTGAAAAGAATATTAAAGTTTGATGCGTTGCCACGGCAACAGTATTTAAGATATCAATAAACCTTTCACAGGTGCACATCTGCCGTGTGTTTACATTATACATATAAAGTTTGAAGCAAATCTGGTAAAAATAAGACGGTGACTTCAAAGCATTTTGAAAGTGACACACTTCCTGCTGCCAGTTGGTGGCGCTATAACTTTGACTCACAATAGTCACATCAATGTGATCGGCCTCTTACAAGGAACACACTGCGGAAGTTTAATCAAGATCAGTTAATGTATGCAGAAGTTATAACACACTTCCTGTGTCCCATTATTCGCCATAAATTCGTTTCCTCGGCACGGCCTAACCGTTCGAAATATCAAAAATCCGTCCGCAATTTAGCATCCTCAATGTCTTGACTTCATACACACCGAGTTTGGTGGCGATCGGATGAATTCTTTAGGAGGAGTACTTCGCATTCCACAGCAAGCGTTTTCCAAACAACCCATAATAGCCGACTTCCTGTTGGGCTGGCGTGAAACTTGACAGAGGGAAAGTTGTTCGGCCTGATGAGATCTATATGTGTACCGAGTTTCATATTAATTCATGCAAGCGTGTTTGATATATGGACCAAGTTTTCAGACCCTGTTCAAGGTGGCGCTGTTGAGCCCACCTGCCACGCCCATTTCTGAAACTTTTCACATGTCTACTGGCTAATAAGTGTTATGTGTCTGTCGAGTTTCATCCAATTTCAAGCATGCAAAGAGTCTCAAAAGCATCCGAAAATAATACTATAGTTTGATGCGTTGCCGCGGCAACAGTATCTAAGATATCAATAATCCTTTCACAGGTCTACATCTGCCATGTATTTGCATTATACACACAAAGTTTGAAGCAAATCGGGTAAAAATAAGAGGGTGATTTCAAAGCATTTTGAAAATGACAAACTTCCTGCTGCCAGTTGGTGGCGCTATAACTTTGACTCACAATAGTCACATCAATGTGATCGGCCTCTTACAACGAACACACTTCTGAAGTTTAATCAAGATCAGTTAATGTATGCAGAAGTTATAACACACTTCCTGTGTCCCATTATTCGCCATAAATTTGTTTCCTCGCCACGGCCAAACCGTTTGAGATATCAAAAATCCGTTCGCAATTTAGCATCCTCAATGTCTTGACTTCATTCACACCGAGTTTGGTGGCGATCGGATGAATTCCCTAGGAGGAGTATTTCACATTCCATTGTATGCGTTTTCCAAATAACGTATAATAACCGACTTCCTGTTGGGCTGGTGTAAAACTTAGAGCATGAAAGTTGTTCGGCCCGATGAGATCTATATGTGTACTGAGTTTCATATTATTATATGCAAGTGTGTTTGATTTCTGGACCAAGTTTTCGGACACCATTCCAGGGGGCGCTGTCGAGCCCCCCTGCCACGCCCGGGTACCAGCTTCAGTCCGGCCCTGATGGCCGCGGGTTCTGATGTGTGTGCAAAATTTCAAGAGTTTTCGAACATGTTAAGGACCCCAAAAGTGCCCGAAAGGTTGACAAAATAATAATAATAATAATAAAATATAGCTGCGAGCAGCGATTACGGGCCCAAGCCGGTGGCACCGCAACCCCGGTGCCTTTAGCTACCTAAAGGCACCGGGGTGGCGGTACCGCCGGCTTTGGCCCTCCATCGCTGCTCGCAGCTATATTTATATATATATATATATATATATATATATATATATATATATTATTGTTCAAAAGTTTGGGGTCAGTAAGATTTTTAATGTTTTTAGGAGAAGGCTCTTCTGCTCACCAAGGCTGCATTTATTGATTAAAAATACAAACAAAAACAGTAATATTGTGAAATATTATTCCAATTTAAAACAGCTGTTTTCAATTTTTAAATATTTTACATAGTAATTCATTTCTGTGATCAAAGTTGAGTTTTCAGCATCATTACTCCAGTCTTCAGTGTCACATGATCCTTCAGAAATCATACTAATATGATGATTGATGCTCAATAAATATTCATTATTATTTTCAATGTTGAAAACAGTTGTGTACAGATTTTTTTTTTCAAAATGCTTTGATGAATGTAAAGTTCAAAAGAACAGCATATATTTCAAATATATATATTTTTAACATTATAAATGTCTTTACTGTAACTGTTGATCAGTTTAACTCATCCTTCATAAATAAAAGTTCTGATTTATTGTATTTATTTACCCCAAAAATAAAATTTTAATTATTACTAACCCAAAACTTTTGAGCGGTAGTGTTTAACGTTACAAAAGCTTTAGATTTCAGATAAATGCTGTTCTTTTGAACTTTCTATTCATCAAAGACTGTACACAACTGTTTTTGACATTTAAAATAATAATGAATGTTTCTTGAGTATCAATCATCATATTAGAATAATTTCTGAAGGATCATGTGACAGTGACGACTGGAGTAATGATGCTGAAAACTCAGCTTTGATCACAGGAATAAATAACAGTTTAAAATATATTAAAATAGAAAGCAGCTGTTTTAAATTGGAATAATATTTTACAATATTACTGTTTTTGTTTGTATTTTTAATCAAATAAATGCAGCCTTGGTGAGCAGAAGAAACTTCTCTGTTATGTGCGCGCCACAGACTGCACGCACGTCCGCTTAGAGTTCCGCCTTTTGCCTTCCGTCAATATTACGTTATCAGAAAAATATTTTTTTAGAGAATCGATTTTTTGACATTTGTGAATCGATTCAGAATCGTCCACGTCCGCATCGCGATGCATCTAAGAATAAATTTTTTCTCCCACCCCTAGATTTCATACAACAGGTTAATAAACAGTTACAATTAAGTCACTTACATTTTAGATGCAATGTTGACTGTTTTTGTTCTGTTTCAGCAGCGAAAATAAACAAAGATCACGGCAGAACCATCACGCATCACGTGTTTTCTCATAACTGAACGATTCAGCATTTTTAACGAATCGGTTGACTCAAAGATTGAATGATCAATCCATAAACATCTGTCTTAATCATGATCGACTCATTCGAACAAATCGTTTGAACGAATGAATCAATGACTCGCTTATTAAGATGGATGCCTGGCGACACCTAATGGCGGTTTAGTGTTGTTTAAAAGCATCATTCTTTCCCACATGTGTGTGATTTGTGTGTGCAACATTATCATTATTTTTCTTACACTATTATATTAGCGATTTAAAAGCACCCACTCGTGTCACACGTCGATTAACCGGTGGGAAAATATCCTCAGACACATACCTAATACATGTATATTTAAATACAATATTGGCCTACCTGGTAAAAAGTTTTATATAATATTTTGATGTCCTTTTGGACACAAGAGGGCAGTATAGCCCTATGTTTGCTTTTTTGTTGAACCAAATAGCACTAAATAGCCTGTTTTAACTTTTTCATTCTTCTTGAATTGCAAAAACAGAATAAAATGGGTTTAATTGTGATATTTGTATACTTTTATATAGAAATAAATGGTATATAATTACATTTTTAGAAGATTTTTAGTGTTTCCTTTTTGGACATTATTTAATCCCTCGCCATAGCAAAACCGTTTGAGATATTTATTATCCATTCACAATTTAGCATATTTAATGTAGTTTCATCATGTTGAAAAAGTTTGGTACGAATAAAATAAATAGTTTAAGAGGAGTGGCTAAAAATTCAGAGGCTGATTTTGCAAAAAAATCCACATTCAGACCAAAATATCTGACTTCCTGATGGCCAGAGCTATTGAATGTAAATTAGAAAGTTGTCCGGCTTGATGAGAACAATATACAAACTATTTTTTCTTTACTGTAGTTAAAACTAACCCCCCCACTTTTGTCAAAAGCATGTTGAAAGTGACACACTTCCTGCTGCCAGTTGGTGGCGCTATAACTTTGACTCACAATAGCTACATCCATCTGATCGGCCTCTTACCACGAACACACTGCTGAAGTTTCATCAAGATCAGTTAATGTATGCAGAAGTTATTCCACTTCCGTGTTTCTCTTTTCTCGCCATAAATTCGATTCCTCGCCACAGCCAAACCGTTCGAGATATAAAAAATCCGTCCGCAATTTAGCATCCTCAATGTCTTGACTACATGCACACCGAGTTTGAAGGGGACACGGTGAATTTTCTAGGAGGAGTATTTCACATTCCACAGCAAGCGTTTTCCAAACAACCCATAATAGCCGACTTCCTGTTGGGCTGGCGTAAAACTTGACCGGGGTAAAGTTGTTCGGCCCGATGAGATCTACATGTGTACCGAGTTTCATATTAATTCATGCAAGCGTGTTTGATATATGGATCAAGTTTTAGAACCCCGTTCAAGGGGGCGCTGTTGAGCCCCCCAGCCACGCCCGGGTACCAGCTTCAGCCCGGCCCTGATGGCCGTGGGTTCTGACCTGTGTGCAAAGTTTCAAGAGTTTTTGAGCACGTTAAGGACCCCAAAAGCCCCTGAAACCTTGATTAACAATATAAAAGCAATAGTCAAATCCCCCCTCCCCTCACACACACACAGACACAGAGAGAGGGAGAGAAAATTCTTCAGAAAATCCACATTCAAACCAAAATATCTCTCTTCCTGTTGGTCAGAGATGGTTCATGTAAATTAGAAAGTTGTCCGTCTTGATGAGAACAATACACATACCAAGTTTTGTTGCTGTTGATAAAACTAACCCCCCCACTTATGACTAAAGGTGGCGCTACTGAGCCCCTCACCACGCCCGTTTCTGAAACTTTGCACATGTCTACTGGATAATAAATGTGATGTGCCTGTCGAGTTTCATGCAATTTCAAGTATGTTAAGAGTCTCAAAAGCATAAAAAAAGAATATTAAAGTTTGATGCGTTGCCACGGCAACAGTATCTAAGATATCAATAATCCTTTCACAGGTTTACATCTGCCGTGTGTCTACATTGTACACATAAATTTTGAAGCAAATCTGGTAAAAATAAGACAGTGATTTCAAAGCATTTTAATAGTGATGTACTTCCTGCTGCCTGTTGGTGGCGCTATAACTTTGACTCACAATAGTCACATCTGTGCGATCGGCCTCTTACAACGAACACACTGCTGAAGTTTCATCAAGATCAGTTAATGTATGCAGAAGTTATAACACACTTCCTGTTTCATTTTTTCGCCATAAATTCGTTTCCTCGCCACGGCCAAACCATTCGAGATATCAAACATCCGTCCGCAATTTAGCATCCTCAATGTCTTGACTTCATGCACACCGAGTTTGGAGGCGAATCGATGAATTTCCTAGGAGGAGTACATTAAATTCCACAGCATGCGTTTCCAAACAACCCTAAATAGCCGACTTCCTGTTGGGCTGGCGTAAAACTTAGAGCACGAAAGTTGTTCGGCCCGATGAGTTCTATATGTGTACCAAGTTTCATATTATTACATGCAAGCGTGTCTGATTTATGGACAAGTGTTCGGATCCCGTTCCAGGGGGCGCTGTCGAGCCCCTCTGCCACGCCCGGGTACCAGCTTCAGTCCGGCCCTGATGGCCGCGGGTTCTGACCTGTGTGCAAAATTTCAAGAGTTTTCGAGCATGTTAAGGGCCCCAAAAGTGGCCGAAAGGTTGACAAAATAATAATAATAATAATAATAATAATAATAATAATAATAATAAATATAGCTGCGAGCAGCGATTACGGGCCCAAGCCGGTGGCACCGCAACCCCGGTGCCTTTAGTCACCTAAAGGCACCGGGGTGGCAGTACCGCCGGCTTTGGCCCTTCATCGCTGCTCGCAGCTATATTTATATTTATATATATATATATATATATATATATATATATATATATATATATATATATATATATATATATATATATATATATATATATATATATATAAAAGACCAAAAATATTGCTTGACTTACCTTATTCTGATTTTATGATACACTCAAAATATTCCACAACAAATCCTTTAAATTTAATGTAAAAATAAAAATGAAAGAAAGCAGTGTTGGGCTCACGTAACCCTCTCATTAGAATCAAAATGTTTCAACATTTGCGATGTATTTGGATGCTAAACTATTCTTTATTATAGGCTTTGTTCTTCACTCGTGTTCCAATATCGACGCAAAAATGTGCTTGGAAACACCACAGTGGAGCGGTGCTTACTGTGAATGTATGAATTGTACTACTGACTATTTAGAGCAGTGTGATTGTTTTATGTTAGGTTGACTATTTTATTATTATATTTTATGAAGGCCATAATGAACAGGCTGCGATGTCAAGATTACAATGCTGGAATGTGTGTGTGTGTGTGTGTGTGTTCATGTTTTTCTATCCCGGTGGGGACTTCAACCTGAATGCATACAGACCCATTGGGGACTCGTGTCACAGTGGGGACCTAAATAGAGGTCCCCATGGGTAAACAAGCTTATAAATCATACAGAATGAGTTTTTTTGGAAATGTAAAAATGCAGAAAGTTTTCTGTGATAGGTAGGTTTAGGGGTAGGGTTAGTGTGAGGAGATAGCATATACAGTTTATGCAGTATAAAAAAAATTAAGGCTATGGAGAGTCCCCACAAAGATAGTAAACCGTGTGTGTGTGTGTGTGTGTGTGTGTGTGTGTGTGGCGTGGGCGCGTTTGAACAGTGGACACATAAAAACATACTCCGTCATTATACAGGACGACATTCAAACTGCAAAGTGTTAACTTATATTTGTGTACAGTCGCAATAAAACACAACATTCTGCTTTTGTAAAATAATTTCAAGCAATCCACCCCCCGAAAGGCACTAATTTTAAAATTAAACTAAAATGCTCACGGCTGCACGGGCATTCATAACGGTGCGCGTCCACGGCGAGGAATGAGCGAGGAATGTTTTTCAGTTAATTCCTACTTCCATAGGAATTCTTTTGAAATGCTTGCTCAACCACTATCAATGTCAGTGCGGACGAACATATTTTACTTTCGTTTTTAAGTTGGCGATTCCAAAGCCCCCAGTGGTGTCACACGTCGATTAACCGGTGGTAAAATATTCTCAAAGTCACATATTACGTAGTATATTTTTATATAGATACAATAGGCCTACCTTATTTTGAACACAAGAGGGCAGTATAGCCCTATGTATAAGCAGGAGTAACTAAAAACTCAGAGTCTGAAATATCCAAAAAATCCACATTCAGACCAAAATATCTGACTTCCAGATGGCCGGAGCTAATGAATGTTAATTAGAAAGTTGTCCGGCTTGATGAGTACAATATAAAACTTTTTTTTTTTTTTACTGTAGTTAAAACTAACCCGCCCACTTTTGTCAAAAGCATGTTGAAAGTGACACACTTCCTGCTGCCAGTTGGTGGCGCTATAACTTTGACTCACAATAGTTACATCCATCTGATCGGCCTCTTACCACGAACACACTGCTGAAGTTTCATCAAGATCAGTTAATGTATGCATAAGTTATTCCACTTCGTGTTTCTCTTTTCTCGCCATAAATTCGTTTCCTCGCCACGGCCAAACCGTTCGAGATATCAAAAATCCGTCCACAATTTAGCATCCTCAAAGTCTTGACTACATGCACACCGAGTTTGAAGGGGACACGGTGAATTTTCTAGGAGGAGTATTTCACATTCCACAGCAAGCGTTTTCCAAACAACCCATAATAGCCGACTTCCTGTTGGGCTGGCGTAAAACTTGACTGGGGTAAAGTTGTTCGGCCCAATGAGATCTATATGTGTACCGAGTTTCATATTAATTCATGCGAGCGTGTTTGATATATGGATCAAGTTTTAGAACCCCGTTCAAGGGGGCGCTGTTGAGCCCCCCAGCCACGCCCGGGTACCAGCTTCAGCCCGGCCCTGATGGCCGTGGGTTCTGACCTGTGTGCAAAGTTTTAAGAGTTTTTGAGCACGTTAAGGACCCCAAAAGCCCCTGAAACCTTGATTAACAATATAAAAGCAATAGTCAAATCCCCCCCTCCCCTCACACACACACAGACACAGAGAGAGGGAGAGAAAATTCTTCAGAAAATCCACATTCAAACCAAAATATCTCTCTTCCTGTTGGTCGGAGATGGTTCATGTAAATTAGAAAGTTGTCCATCTTGATGAGAACAATACACATACCAAGTTTTGTTGCTGTTGATAAAACTAACCCCCCCACTTATGACTAAAGGTGGCGCTACTGAGCCCCTCACCACGCCCGTTTCTGAAACTTTGCACATGTCTACTGGATAATAAATGTGATGTGTCTGTCGAGTTTCATGCAATTTCAAGTATGTTAAGAGTCTCAAAAGCATAAAAAAAGAATATTAAAGTTTGATGCGTTGCCATGGCAACAGTATCTAAGATATCAATAATCCTTTCACAGGTTTACATCTGCCGTGTGTCTACATTGTACACATAAAGTTTGAAGCAAATCTGGTAAAAATAAGACAGTGATTTCAAAGCATTTTAATAGTGATGTACTTCCTGCTGCCTGTTGGTGGCGCTATAACTTTGACTCACAATAGTCACATCTGTGCGATCGGCCTCTTACAACGAGCACACTGCTGAAGTTTCATCAAGATCAGTTAATGTATGCAGAAGTTATAACACACTTCCTGTTTCATTTTTTCGCCATAAATTCGTTTCCTCGCCACGGCCAAACCGTTCGAGATATCAAAAATCCGTCCGCAATTTAGCATCCTCAATGTCTTGACTTCATGCACACCGAGTTTGGAGGCGAATCGATGAATTCCCTAGGAGGAGTACATTAAATTCCACAGCATGCGTTTCCAAACAACCCTAAATAGCCGACTTCCTGTTGGGCTGGCGTAAAACTTAGAGCACGAAAGTTGTTCGGCCCGATGAGATCTATATGTGTACCGAGTTTCATATTATTACATGCAAGCGTGTCTGATTTATGGACAAGTGTTCGGATCCCGTTCCAGGGGGCGCTGTCGAGCCCCCCTGCCACGCCCGGGTACCAGCTTCAGTCCGGCCCTGATGGCCGCGGGTTCTGACCTGTGTGCAAAATTTCAAGAGTTTTCGAGCATGTTAAGGGCCCCAAAAGTGGCCGAAAGGTTGACAAAATAATAATAATAATAATAATAATAAATACAGCTGCGAGCAGCGATTACGGGCCCAAGCCGGTGGCACCGCAACCCCGGTGGCCTTTAGTTACCTAAAGGCACCGGGGTGGCGGTACCGCCGGCTTGGGCCCTCCATCGCTGCTCGCAGCTATATATATATATATATATACATACATACACACACATACATATATATGTATATATATATATATATATATATATATATATATTATTGTTCAAAAGTTTGGGGTCAGTAAGATTTTTAATGTTTTCAGGAGAAGTCTCTTCTGCTCACCAAGGCTGCATTTATTGATTAAAAATACAAACAAAAACAGTAATATTGTGAAATATTATTCCAATTTAAAACAGCTGTTTTCAATTTTTAAATATTTTACATAGTAATTCATTTCTGTGATCAAAGTTGAGTTTTCAGCATCATTACTCCAGTCTTCAGTGTCACATGATCCTTCAGAAATCATACTAATATGATGATTGATGCTCAATAAATATTCATTATTATTTTCAATGTTGAAAACAGTTGTGTACAGATTTTTTTTTTCAAAATGCTTTGATGAATGTAAAGTTCAAAAGAACAGCATATATTTCAAATATATATATTTTATACATTATAAATGTCTTTACTGTAACTGTTGATCAGTTTAACTCATCCTTCATAAATAAAAGTACTGATTTATTTTATTTATTTCCCCCAAAAATAAAATTGTAATTATTACTAACCCAAAACTTTTGAGCGGTAGTGTTTAACGTTACAAAAGCTTTAGATTTCAGATAAATGCTGTTCTTTTGAACTTTCTATCCACCAAAGACTGTACACAACTGTTTTCGACATTTAAAATAATAATGAATGTTTCTTGAGTATCAATCATCATATTAGAATAATTTCTGAAGGATCATGTGACAGTGACGACTGGAGTAATGATGCTGAAAACTCAGCTTTGATCACAGGAATAAATAACAGTTTAAAATATATTAAAATAGAAAGCAGCTGTTTTAAATTGGAATAATATTTTACAATATTACTGTTTTTGTTTGTATTTTTAATCAAATAAATGCAGCCTTGGTGAGCAGAAGAAACTTCTCTGTTATGTGCGCGCCACAGACTGCACGCACGTCCGCTTAAAGTTCCGCCTTTTGCCTTCCGTCAATATTACGTTATTAGAAAAATATTTTTTTAGAGAATCGATTTTTTGACATTTGTGAATCGATTCAGAATCGTCCACGTCAGCATCGCGATGCATCTAAGAATAATTTTTTTCTCCCACCCCTAGATTTCATACAACAGGTTAATAAACAGTTACAATTAAGTCACTTACATTTTAGATTCAATGTTGACTGTTTTTGTTCTGTTTCAGCAGCGAAAATAGTTAAACAAAGATCACGGCAGAACCATCAGGTGTTTTCTCATAACTGAACGATTCAGCATTTTTAACGAATCGTTCGACTCAAAGATTGAATGATCAATCCATAAACATCTGTCTTAATCATGATCGACTCATTCGAACGAATCGTTTGAACGAATGAATCAATGACTCGCTTATTAAGATGGATGCCTGGCGACACCTAATGGCGGTTTAGTGTTGTTTAAAAGCATCATTCTTTCCCACATGTGTGTGATTTGTGTGTGCAACATTATCATTATTTTTCTTTCACTATTATATTAGCGATTTAAAAGCACCCACTCGTGTCACACGTCGATTAACCGGTGGGAAAATATCCTCAGACACATACCTAATAAATGTATATTTAAATACAATATTGGCCTACCTGGTAAAAAGTTTTATATACTATTTTGATGTCCTTTTGGACACAAGAGGGCAGTATAGCCCTATGTTTGCTTTTTTGTTGAACCAAATAGCACTAAATAGCCTGTTTTAACTTTTTTATTCTTCTTGAATTGCAAAAACAGAATAAAATGGGTTTAGTTGTGATATTTGTATTCTTTTATATAGAAATAAATGGTATATAATTACATTTTTAGAAGATTTTTAGTGTTTCCTTTTTGGACATTACTTTAATCCCTCGCCATAGCAAAACCGTTTGAGATATTTATTATCCATTCACAATTTAGCATATTTAATGTAGTTTCATCATGTTGAAAAAGTTTGGTACGAATAAAATAAATAGTTTAAGAGGAGTGGCTAAAAATTCAGAGGCTGATTTTGCAAAAAAATTCACATTCAGACCAAAATATCTGACTTCCTGATGGCCAGAGCTATTGAATGTAAATTAGAAAGTTGTCCGGCTTGATGAGAACAATATACAAACTATTTTTTCTTTACTGTAGTTAAAACTAACCCCCCCACTTTTGTCAAAAGCATGTTGAAAGTGACACACTTCCTGCTGCCAGTTGGTGGCGCTATAACTTTGACTCACAATAGCTACATCCATCTGATCGGCCTCTTACCACTAACACACTGCTGAAGTTTCATCAAGATCAGTTAATGTATACAGAAGTTATTCCACTTCCGTGTTTCTCTTTTCTCGCCATAAATTCGATTCCTCGCCACAGCCAAACCGTTCGAGATATCAAAAATCCGTCCGCAATTTAGCATCCTCAAAGTCTTGACTACATGCACACCGAGTTTGAAGGGGACACGGTGAATTTTCTAGGAGGAGTATTTCACATTCCACAGCAAGCGTTTTCCAAACAACCCATAATAGCCGACTTCCTGTTGGGCTGGCGTAAAACTTGACTGGGGTAGAGTTGTTCGGCCCGATGAGATCTATATGTGTACCGAGTTTCATATTAATTCATGCGAGCGTGTTTGATATATGGATCAAGTTTTAGAACCCTGTTCAAGGGGGCGCTGTTGAGCCCCCCAGCCACGCCCGGGTACCAGCTTCAGCCCGGCCCTGATGGCCGTGGGTTCTGACCTGTGTGCAAAGTTTCAAGAGTTTTTGAGCACGTTAAGGACCCCAAAAGCCCCTGAAACCTTGATTAACAATATAAAAGCAAGTCAAATCCCCCCCTCCCCTCACACACACACAGACACAGAGAGAGGGAGAGAAAATTCTACAGAAAATCCACATTCAAACCAAAATATCTCTCTTCCTGTTGGTTCTGAGATGGTTCATGTAAATTAGAAAGTTGTCCGTCTTGATGAGAACAATACACATACCAAGTTTTGTGATTCTAGGAAAAACTAAGCCCCCATTTTTGACTAAAGGTGGCGCTACTGAGCCATTCCACCACGCCCGTTTTTGAAACTTTGCACATGTCTACTGGCTAATAAATGTGATGTGTCTGTTGAGTTTCATGCAATTTCAAGTATGTTAAGAGTCTCAAAAGCATCAAAAAATAATATTAAAGTTTGATGTGTTGCCACGGCAACAGTATCCAAGATATCAATAATCCTTTCACAGGTTTACATCTGCCGTGTGTCTACATTGTACACATAAAGTTTGAAGCAAATCGGGTAAAAATAAGACACTGATTTCAAAGCATTTTGAAAGTGATGTACTTCCTGCTGCCTGTTGGTGGCGCTATAACTTTGACTCACAATAGTCACATTCATGTGATCGGCCTCTTACGACGAACACACTGCTGAAGTTTCATCAAGATCAGTTAATGTATGCAGAAGTTATAACACACTTCCTGTTTAATTTTTTCGCCATAAATTCGTTTCCTCGCCACGGCCAAACCGTTCGAGATATCAAAAATCCGTCCGCAATTTAGCATCCTCAATGTCTTGACTTCATGCACACCGAGTTTGGAGGCGAATCGATGAATTCCCTAGGAGGAGTACATTAAATTCCACAGCATGCGTTTCCAAACAACGCTAAATAGCCAACTTCCTGTTTGGCTGGCGTAAAACTTAGAGCACGAAAGTTGTTTGGCCCGATGAGATCTATATGTGTACCGAGTTTCATATTATTACATGCAAGCGTGTTTGATTTATGGACACGTGTTTGGATCCCGTTCCAGGGGGCGCTGTCGAGCCCCCCTGCCACGCCCGGGTACCAGCTTCAGTCCGGCCCTGATGGCCGCGGGTTCTGACGTGTGTGCAAAATTTCAAGAGTTTTCGAGCATGTTAAGAGCCCCAAAAGTGCCCGAAAGGTTGACAAAATAATAATAATAATAATAAATATAGCTGCGAGCAGCGATTACGGGCCCAAGCCGGTGGCACCGCAACCCCGGTGCCTTTAGTTACCTAAAGGCACCGGGGTGGCGGTACCGCCGGCTTGGGCCCTCCATCGCTGCTCGCAGCTATATTTATATATATATATATATATATATATATATATATATACATATTCATACATACATACATACATACACACACATACATATATATGTATATATATATATATATATATATATATATATATATATATATATATATATATATATATATATATATTATTGTTCAAAAGTTTGGGGTCAGTAAGATTTTTAATGTTTTTAGGAGAAGTCTCTTCTGCTCACCAAGGCTGCATTTATTGATTAAAAATACAAACAAAAACAGTAATATTGTGAAATATTATTCCAATTTAAAACAGCTGTTTTCAATTTTTAAATATTTTACATAGTAATTCATTTCTGTGATCAAAGTTGAGTTTTCAGCATCATTACTCCAGTCTTCAGTGTCACATGATCCTTCAGAAATCATACTAATATGATGATTGATGCTCAATAAATATTCATTATTATTTTCAATGTTGAAAACAGTTGTGTACAGATTTTTTTTTTCAAAATGCTTTGATGAATGTAAAGTTCAAAAGAACAGCATATATTTCAAATATATATATTTTTAACATTATAAATGTCTTTACTGTAACTGTTGATCAGTTTAACTCATCCTTCATAAATAAAAGTACTGATTTATTTTATTTATTTCCCCCAAAAATAAAATTTCAATTATTACTAACCCAAAACTTTTGAGCGGTAGTGTTTAACGTTACAAAAGCTTTAGATTTCAGATAAATGCTGTTCTTTTGAACTTTCTATTCATCAAAGACTGTACACAACTGTTTTCGACATTTAAAATAATAATGAATGTTTCTTGAGTATCAATCATCATATTAGAATAATTTCTGAAGGATCATGTGACAGTGACGACTGGAGTAATGATGCTGAAAACTCAGCTTTGATCACAGGAATAAATAACAGTTTAAAATATATTAAAATAGAAAGCAGCTGTTTTAAATTGGAATAAAATTTTTACAATATTACTGTTTTTGTTTGTATTTTTAATCAAATAAATGCAGCCTTGGTGAGCAGAAGAAACTTCTCTGTTATGTGCGCGCCACAGACTGCACGCACGTCCGCTTAGAGTTCCGCCTTTTGCCTTCCGTCAATATTACGTTATTAGAAAAATATTTTTTTAGAGAATCAATTTTTTGACATTTGTGAATCGATTCAGAATCGTCCACGTCCGCATCGCGATGCATCTAAGAATAATTTTTTTCTCCCACCCCTAGATTTCATACAACAGGTTAATAAACAGTTACAATTAAGTCACTTACATTTTAGATGCAATGTTGACTGTTTTTGTTCTGTTTCAGCAGCGAAAATAGTTAAACAAAGATCACGGCAAAACCATCACGCATCACGTGTTTTCTCATAACTGAACGATTCAGCATTTTTAACGAATCGGTTGACTCAAAGATTGAATGATCAATCCATAAACATCTGTCTTAATCATGATCGACTCATTCGAACGAATCGTTTGAACGAATGAATCAATGACTCGCTTATTAAGATGGATGCCTGGCGACACCTAATGGCGGTTTAGTGTTGTTTAAAAGCATCATTCTTTCCCACATGTGTGTGATTTGTGTGTGCAACATTATCATTATTTTTCTTTCACTATTATATTAGCGATTTAAAAGCACCCACTCGTGTCACACGTCGATTAACCGGTGGGAAAATATCCTCAGACACATACCTAATAAATGTATATTTAAATACAATATTGGCCTACCTGGTAAAAAGTTTTATATACTATTTTGATGTCCTTTTGGACACAAGAGGGCAGTATAGCCCTATGTTTGCTTTTTTGTTGAACCAAATAGCACTAAATAGCCTGTTTTAACTTTTTCATTCTTCTTGAATTGCAAAAACAGAATAAAATGGGTTTAGTTGTGATATTTGCATTCTTTTATATAGAAATAAATGGTATATAATTACATTTTTAGAAGATTTTTAGTGTTTCCTTTTTGGACATTACTTTAATCCCTCGCCATAGCAAAACCGTTTGAGATATTTATTATCCATTCACAATTTAGCATATTTAATGTAGTTTCATCATGTTGAAAAAGTTTGGTACAAATAAAATAAATAGTTTAAGAGGAGTGGCTAAAAATTCAGAGGCTGATTTTGCAAAAAAAATCACATTCAGACCAAAATATCTGACTTCCTGATGGCCAGAGCTTGTCACGGGACACTGAACGAGAGACGAGGATTCAAGTGCAGAGAAGATTTAATAAACAAACATAGACAAAATACAAAAACTCAGAACTCAGATACCAACAGCACAGGAACATCAAATACAGGTAACACGGACAACGAGCCAGCACAAGACTACAAACACAAGGAGGCTAAATAGGGGAACAAACAAAGGAGGGTAACGAACACAACAGGTGGGACAAATTAACCTAATAATCAGATAACAAGATGGGAGGGGCTAGACAATAAACAAGAACACATGGCAAACAACAAAAACACCCATGTGCAGCACAAGACAGGACAGGCATGTGACATTACCCCCTCCCTACGAAGCGGCTACCAGACGCTCCACAAGACCCGAACGGAACGGGAGGGACAGACCAGGGCGGGACGGGAGGGACAGACCAGGGCGGGACGGGAGGGACAGACCAGGGCGGGACGGGAGGGACGGGAGGGACAGACCAGGGCGGGACGGGAGGGACAGACCAGGGCGGGACACAAAGTTCGAGAGTCCAGGGCGGTGCAGACCGTCCATCTGGCGGCCAGGGCGGAGACTCTCTCTTGGGCGGCCAGGGCGGAGACTCTCTCTTGGGCGGCCAGGGCGGAGACGACCCCTCGGGCGGCCAGGGCGGAGACGACCCCTCGGGCGGCCAGGGCGGAGACGACCCCTCGGGCGGCCAGGGCGGAGACGACCCCTCGGGCGGCCAGGGCGGAGACGACCCCTCGGGCGGCCAGGGCGGAGACGACCCCTCGGGCGGCCAGGGCGGAGACGACCCCTCGGGCGGCCAGGGCGGAGACGGCCCCTCGGGCGGCCAGGGCGGAGACGGCCCCTCGGGCGGCCAGGGCGGAGACGACCCCTCGGGCGGCCAGGGCGGAGACGACCCCTCGGGCGGCTCAGGAACAGACCCCACCGGCTCGGGCACTGGAACAGACACCACCGGCTCGGGCACTGGAACAGACACCACCGGCTCGGGCACTGGAACAGACACCACCGGCTCGGGCACTGGAACAGACACCACCGGCTCGGGCACTGGAACAGACACCACCGGCTCGGGCACTGGAACAGACACCACCGGCTCGGGCACTGGAACTGGCACCACCGGCTCGGGCACTGGAACTGGCACCACCGGCTCGGGCACTGGAACTGGCACCACCGGCTCAGGAACAGACCCCACCGGCTCGGGCACGGGAACTGGCACCACCGGCTCGGGCACTGGAACTGGCACCACCGGCTCGGGCACTGGAACTGGCACCACAGGCTCGGGCACTGGAACTGGCACCACCGGCTCAGGTTCAGGAACAGACACAGACACAGACACAGGAACAGACACAGGCTCAGGAACAGACACAGGCTCAGGAACAGACACAGGCTCAGGAACAGACACAGGCTCAGGAACAGACACAGGCTCAGGAACAGACACTGGCTCAGGAACAGACACTGGCTCCGGCTCAGGAACAGACACTGGCTCCGGCTCAGACACTGGCTCCGGCTCAGGAACAGACACTGGCTCCGGCTCAGGAACAGACACTGGCTCCGGCTCAGGAACAGACACTGGCTCCGGCTCAGGAACAGACACTGGCTCCGGCTCAGGAACAGACACTGGCTCCGGCTCAGGAACAGACACTGGCTCCGGCTCAGGAACAGACACTGGCTCCGGCTCAGGAACAGACACTGGCTCCGGCTCAGGAACAGACACTGGCTCCGGCTCAGGAACAGACACTGGCTCCGGCTCAGGAACAGACACTGGCTCCGGCTCAGGAACAGACACTGGCTCCGGCTCAGGAACAGACACTGGCTCCGGCTCAGGAACAGACACTGGCTCCGGCTCAGGAACAGACACTGGCTCCGGCTCAGGAACAGACACTGGCTCCGGCTCAGGAACAGACACTGGCTCCGGCTCAGGAACAGACACCGGCTCCGGCTCAGGAACAGACACCGGCTCCGGCTCAGGAACAGACACCGGCTCCGGCTCAGGAACAGACACCGGCTCCGGCTCAGGAACAGACACCGGCTCCGGCTCAGGAACAGACACCGGCTCCGGCTCAGGAACAGACACTGGCTCCGGCTCAGGAACAGACACTGGCTCAGGAACTGGAACAGACATCACCGGCTCAGGAACAGACACTGGCTCTGGCTCCGGCTCAGGAACAGACACCACCGGCTCAGGAACAGACACCACCGGCTCAGGAACAGACACCACCGGCTCAGGAACAGACACCACCGGCTCAGGAACAGACACCACCGGCTCAGGAACAGACACCACCGGCTCAGGAACAGACACCACCGGCTCAGGAACAGACACCACCGGCTCAGGAACAGACACCACCGGCTCAAGTGTGTGCGTAGCCCACACACACCACATGGCTGTGGCCATAATGGCCAGTGTCGCGGTCACTGAGGGCTCAGGCTCAGGAACAGACACCACCGGCTCAGACACAGGCTCGACGGCGGCCATCTTGTCAGGGGACACAGGCTCGGCAGGCGTGACTTGAACAGGCTCGGCGGCGGCCATCTTGTCCGAAGACACAGGCTCGGCAGGCGTGACGTGAACAGGCTCGGCGGCCATCTTGTCCGAAGACACAGACTCGGCAGGCGTGACGTGAACAGGCTCGGCGGCGGCCATCTTGTCCGAAGACACAGGCTCGGCAGACGTGACGTGAACAGTCTCTGTGGCGGCCATCTTGTCCGAAGACACAGGCTCGGCAGACGTGACGTGAACAGACTCGGTGGCGGCCATCTTGTCCGGAGACACAGGCTCGGCAGACGTGACGTGAACAGTCTCTGGATTGGCCGACGTGGCGAGCAGCTCGGGCGGGGCCGGCAGGGCGAGCAGCTCGTGCGGGGCCGGCAGGGCGAGCAGCTCGGGCGGGACCGGCAGAACAGTACGCCTGGGCGGCGCGGGCAGGGCAAGACGCCTGGGCAGAGGACGACGTCTGGGAGGTTCATTAAGGACGATAGTCACCTCCGGGATGGTCTCCGTGTTATGATCCACCGGATTCGGGACCACCGGAACTGGGACCACCGGAACTGGGACCACCGGAACTGGAATCACCGGCACTGTTGCGAAGGGATTCTTCCTTCTCCTCCTCCGTTTCGGGACCACTGGACTCGGGATCCCCGGACTCGAGACCACCGGACTCGGGACCACCGGACTCGGGACCACCGGACTCGGGACCACCGGAACAGTCACGGAGGGGTTCTTCCTTCCTCTCCTCCGTCTCGGGACCAGCGGTGAAGGCTTGCCCTTCTGCTGACCGCCATCTGCCATGAGTCTCTCCTCCTCCATAGTCCTCTGAGCACACCTGGCGAAATACTCAAACAAGGAGATTGGAGACCCCTTATCCTCGCCAGAAAAAAACTCACTCCGCTGAATCCACATCTTTGGGTTGGTTCGTTCTGTCACGACTTGGGGAAGTACAAAAGGTGCGAGGACTCAAGTGCGGAAGAGTGGTTATTTATTAATAAAGAAAGAACAAACACAAAACAAAACCCACGAGGGGGAAAAACATAACTAGTAAACACAATACCAAACAAAACCAGAACATGAAACTAACTGCAGGGTCACGGGGAAACAAGAAACATTTGACAACGAACCAACACAGACAGCAAACAAGAGGGGACTTAAAAAGGGAATAAATCAAGAGGGAACAGGTGGAACAAATAATCAATAATTAGATAACAAGATGGGAGGGGCTAGACAATAGACACGAGCACATGGCCCAAAATAACAAAACACCCATGTGCAGCACAAGACAGGACAGGCATGTGACAATTACTAACCCAAAACTTTTGAGCGGTAGTGTTTAACGTTACAAAAGCTTTAGATTTCAGATAAATGCTGTTCTTTTGAACTTTCTATTCATCAAAGACTGTACACAACTGTTTTCGACATTTAAAATAATAATGAATGTTTCTTGAGTATCAATCATCATATTAGAATAATTTCTGAAGGATCATGTGACAGTGACGACTGGAGTAATGATGCTGAAAACTCAGCTTTGATCACAGGAATAAATAACAGTTTAAAATATATTAAAATAGAAAGCAGCTGTTTTAAATTGGAATAAAATTTTTACAATATTACTGTTTTTGTTTGTATTTTTAATCAAATAAATGCAGCCTTGGTGAGCAGAAGAAACTTCTCTGTTATGTGCGCGCCACAGACTGCACGCACGTCCGCTTAGAGTTCCGCCTTTTGCCTTCCGTCAATATTACGTTATTAGAAAAATATTTTTTTAGAGAATCAATTTTTTGACATTTGTGAATCGATTCAGAATCGTCCACGTCCGCATCGCGATGCATCTAAGAATAATTTTTTTCTCCCACCCCTAGATTTCATACAACAGGTTAATAAACAGTTACAATTAAGTCACTTACATTTTAGATGCAATGTTGACTGTTTTTGTTCTGTTTCAGCAGCGAAAATAGTTAAACAAAGATCACGGCAAAACCATCACGCATCACGTGTTTTCTCATAACTGAACGATTCAGCATTTTTAACGAATCGGTTGACTCAAAGATTGAATGATCAATCCATAAACATCTGTCTTAATCATGATCGACTCATTCGAACGAATCGTTTGAACGAATGAATCAATGACTCGCTTATTAAGATGGATGCCTGGCGACACCTAATGGCGGTTTAGTGTTGTTTAAAAGCATCATTCTTTCCCACATGTGTGTGATTTGTGTGTGCAACATTATCATTATTTTTCTTTCACTATTATATTAGCGATTTAAAAGCACCCACTCGTGTCACACGTCGATTAACCGGTGGGAAAATATCCTCAGACACATACCTAATAAATGTATATTTAAATACAATATTGGCCTACCTGGTAAAAAGTTTTATATACTATTTTGATGTCCTTTTGGACACAAGAGGGCAGTATAGCCCTATGTTTGCTTTTTTGTTGAACCAAATAGCACTAAATAGCCTGTTTTAACTTTTTCATTCTTCTTGAATTGCAAAAACAGAATAAAATGGGTTTAGTTGTGATATTTGCATTCTTTTATATAGAAATAAATGGTATATAATTACATTTTTAGAAGATTTTTAGTGTTTCCTTTTTGGACATTACTTTAATCCCTCGCCATAGCAAAACCGTTTGAGATATTTATTATCCATTCACAATTTAGCATATTTAATGTAGTTTCATCATGTTGAAAAAGTTTGGTACAAATAAAATAAATAGTTTAAGAGGAGTGGCTAAAAATTCAGAGGCTGATTTTGCAAAAAAAATCACATTCAGACCAAAATATCTGACTTCCTGATGGCCAGAGCTATTGAATGTAAATTAGAAAGTTGTCCGGCTTGATGAGAACAATATACAAACTGTTTTTTCTTTACTGTAGTTAAAACTAACCCCCCCACTTTTGTCAAAAGCATGTTGAAAGTGACACACTTCCTGCTGCCAGTTGGTGGCGCTATAACTTTGACTCACAATAGCTACATCCATCTGATCGGCCTCTTACCACGAACACACTGCTGAAGTTTCATCAAGATCAGTTAATGTATGCAGAAGTTATTCCACTTCCGTGTTTCTCTTTTCTCGCCATAAATTCGATTCCTCGCCACAGCCAAACCGTTCGAGATATCAAAAATCCGTCCGCAATTTAGCATCCTCAAAGTCTTGACTACATGCACACCGAGTTTGAAGGGGACACGGTGAATTTTCTAGGAGGAGTATTTCACATTCCACAGCAAGCGTTTTCCAAACAACCCATAATAGCCGACTTCCTGTTGGGCTGGCGTAAAACTTGACCGAAGTAAAGTTGTTCGGCCCGATGAGATCTATATGTGTACCGAGTTTCATATTAATTCATGCGAGCGTGTTTGATATATGGATCAAGTTTTAGAACCCCGTTCAAGGGGGCGCTGTTGAGCCCCCCAGCCACGCCCGGGTACTAGCTTCAGCCCGGCCCTGATGGCCGTGGGTTCTGACCTGTGTGCAAAGTTTCAAGAGTTTTTGAGCACGTTAAGGACCCCAAAAGCCCCTGAAACCTTGATTAACAATATAAAAGCAATAGTCAAATCCCCCCCTCCCCTCACACACACACAGACACAGAGAGAGGGAGAGAAAATTCTTCAGAAAATCCACATTCAAACCAAAATATCTCTCTTCCTGTTGGTCGGAGATGGTTCATGTAAATTAGAAAGTTGTCCGTCTTGATGAGAACAATACACATACCAAGTTTTGTGATTCTAGGAAAAACTAAGCCCCCATTTTTGACTAAAGGTGGCGCTACTGAGCCATTCCACCACGCCCGTTTCTGAAACTTTGCACATGTCTACGGGCTAAAAAATGTGATGTGTCTGTTGAGTTTTATGCAATTTCAAGTATGTTAAGAGTCTCAAAAGCATCAAAAAATAATATTAAAGTTTGATGCGTTGCCACGGCAACAGTATCTAAGATATCAATAATCCTTTCACAGGTTTACATCTGCCGTGTGTCTACATTGTACACATAAAGTTTGAAGCAAATCGGGTAAAAATAAGACACTGATTTCAAAGCATTTTGAAAGTGATGTACTTCCTGCTGCCTGTTGGTGGCGCTATAACTTTGACTCACAATAGTCACATCCATGTGATCGGCCTCTTACAACGAACACACTGCTGAAGTTTCATCAAGATCAGTTAATGTATGCAGAAGTTATAACACACTTCCTGTTTCATTTTTTCGCCATAAATTTGTTTCCTCGCCACGGCCAAACCGTTCGAGATATCAAAAATCTGTCCGCAATTTAGCATCCTCAATGTCTTGACTTCATGCACACCGAGTTTGGAGGCGAATCGATGAATTCCCTAGGAGGAGTACATTAAATTCCACAGCATGCGTTTCCAAACAACGCTAAATAGCCAACTTCCTGTTTGGCTGGCGTAAAACTTAGAGCACGAAAGTTGTTCGGCCCGATGAGATCTATATGTGTACTGAGTTTCATATTATTACATGCAAGCGTGTTTGATTTATGGACATGTGTTTGGATCCCGTTCCAGGGGGCGCTGTCGAGCCCCCCTGCCACGCCCGGGTACCAGCTTCAGTCCGGCCCTGATGGCCGCGGGTTCTGACGTGTGTGCAAAATTTCAAGAGTTTTCGAGCATGTTAAGGGCCCCAAAAGTGCCTGAAAGGTTGACAAAATAATAATAATAATAATAATAATAATAATAATAATAATAATAATAATCCTACTGGAAACAATAGGGCCTTCGCCCTTTCAGGGCTTGGGCCCTAATAAATAATCCTACCGGAAACAATAGGGCCTTCGCCCTTTCAGGGCTTGGGCCCTAATAATCCTACCGAAAACAATAGGGCCTTCGCCCTTTCAGGGCTTGGGCCCTAATAATCCTACCGGAAACAATAGGGCCTTCGCCCTTTCAGGGCTTGGGCCCTAATAATAATCCTACCGAAAACAATAGGGCCTTCGCCCTTTTAGGGCTTGGGCCCTAATAATAAATAATCCTACCGGAAACAATAGGGCCTTCGCCCTTTCAGGGCTTGGGCCCTAATAAAAATGAAAACGAAATTAAGCAGTGTTGGGCTCACACAACTCTCTCATTAGAATCAAAATGTTTCAACATTTGCGATGAATTTGGATGCTAAACTATCCTTTATCATAGGCTTTGTACTTCACTCACTTTCCAATATCGACGGAAAAAATCATCCTATTCCAATAGAGTCTGGCTGCAGACTTGCACTTGCACTCTCAGACTTGCACTCTCAGACACCAGCGCTTCCTCTGCCTGTGACGTCACTCGCAATCGACACAAATTAACCGGAAATATGTTTCCAACAGTAAATATGTTATATTATTTATTTTTTCAGAAAAAAAAAAAACGGCATATTTTTTTAAGTTATAAAACATTGTATCGTTAAAGTTGGTATTATACCTTATATTGCTATCATATACTGTTGTGTCCCAACATTAACACAACATTTCCCCAAAATCATGTTTAATCGGAGATACTAGATTTATGACTTGGGAGCAGGGAGATACGAGGTTACGCTGTCATTGATAAGAGTGGTACGGACACTGAAGTCGCTGCTGCCGGTGTTCTGACGGAACGACTGGCAGTGTTCATCAAAGTCTGCGGGCGCGTTGAGCCTTTTGACAAGAGAAGGCTTAAAGAGCTATTCAAATCTAATGATTGTGGTTACATACATCTTCCTAAACTCCATTTTAAACGTTTAAGAGATATGAGTGATGCAATACCAAAATACTAGGCTGTCTAGGCGGAAATTAGCCTAATCTGCACGCAAACTTGCCTTCGTGGCTCACGGGCTTCATCTGCACCGAAGCATTACAGTTATCGATTTTTAACAAAACATGCCTACTCAAATGTATCTAACCTAACTATTTTCACTCGTTATTGTCTAAAAAACATACAAAATTATCCAAAGATAGGCTTACTTAGCGCCAGTAACTTAGGCAGACCTTTTTTCTCCCATAAATTAAAACCTTGCTACTTGGGGTATTTTACATGCACAGTGCCAACTTCCAGTCAGTAAAATAATAATAAAAACAATAATTTAATGCTGGTATCCAAAACATTTAATTCAATTCATTATATTAGATACCTTTTAAAACTTCAATGTACACGTGTAATAAGTAGACATTTAAAATACATCAATAACTGATATCATAGTTTAACACAGATAAAATCAGAGTTAAGTCTTGCTTTACGTGTTGCTCGATGAGGATTTCTTAATCGCTGCGACTTTCAATCCTGAGGAGACAAAATGACGTGGAGTGAAGAAGAGGTGGAGTTATGAGGATTCTCAGACAGTTGAAGTGTCCAATGGAGTTAAGAGATTTGCTCTCTAACTATTTTCAACACTTTAGATTGGTTAATAATTTGTGAAAATAACAGAACGTGGTGATATATATATATATATTTATGGTATATACTAACAGAAACGATTTTTGAACGACATTGGGAGCTGTTCTCAATCCGACACAAACCACACTATGCGTCGATTGCAAGCGACGTCACCTTGCAGAGGAAGCGCTGGTGTCTGAGCGTGCAGGTCTGAGAGTGCAAGTCTGAGAGTGCAAGTGCAGGTCTGCAGCCAGACCCTTCTCTCCTATTCACACGCGCAAAAATGTGCTTGGAAACATCACAGTGGAGCGGTGCTTACCAATTGAATGGTACAGATTGTAGTACTGACTATTTAAACAGAGCATTGTAAATTTTATATGTTAGGTTGACTATTTTATTAATATATTTTATTAAGGCTATAATGAACAGGCTACCTGATTTTGAACACAAGAGGGCAGTATAGCACTATGTTTGACTTTATTTATTTATTGTTTAGACTAAACAACTATCTGGCAGTTTTTAAACTTAAACTTCATTCTTAAATTGAAAAAAAAAGAATAAAATGAGTTAAGTTCTGATATTTGTATACTTTTATATAGTAATAAATGGTGTATAATTACATTTTTAGAATAAATGAGACTTTTAGCATTTCCTTGTTTGACATTACTTTAATCCCTCACCATAGCAAAACCGTTTGAGATATTTATTATCCGTTCACAATTTAGCATCATTAATATATTTTTATCATGTTGAAAAAGTTTGTTGGGAATAAAATAAACCACTTAGATAAAGGTGGCTAAAAATTAAGAGGCTGATTTTGCAAAAAAATCCACATTCAGACCAAAATATCTGACTTCCTGATGGTCAGAGCTAATGACTTTAAAATAGAAAGTTGTCCGGGTCGATGAGATCAATATATGAACTGAGTTTTTTTTACTGTAGTTAAAACTAACCCCCCCACTTTTGTCAAAAGCATGTTGAAAGTGACACACTTCCTGCTGCCAGTTGGTGGCGCTATAAACTTTGACTCACAATAGTTACATCCATCTGATCGGCCTCTTACCACGAACACACTGCTGAAGTTTCAACAAGATCAGTTAATGTATGCAGAAGTTATTCCACTTCGTGATTCTCTTTTCTCGCCATAAATTCGATTCCTCGCCACGGCCAAACCGTTCGAGATATCAAAAATCCGTTCGCAATTTAGCATCCTCAAAGTCTTGACTACATGCACACCGAGTTTGGAGGGGACACGGTGAATTTTCTAGGAGGAGTATTTCACATTCCACAGCAAGCGTTTTCCAAACAACCCATAATAGCCTTCCTGTTGGGCTGGCGTGAAACTGGACAGAGGGAAAGTTGTTCGGCCTGATGAGATCTATATGTGTTCCGAGTTTCATATTAATTCATGCAAGCGTGTTTGATATATGGACCAAGTTTTGAGACCCCGTTCAAGGGGGCGCTGTTGAGCCCCCCTGCCACGCCCGTTTCTGAAACTTTTCACATGTCTACTGGCTAATAAGTGTTATGTGTCTGTCGAGTTTCATCCAATTTCAAGCATGCTAAGAGTCTCAAACGCATCCGAAAAGAATATTAAAGTTTGATGTGTTGCCACGGCAACAGTGTCTAAGATATCAATAATCCTTTCACAGGTCTACATCTGCCGTGTATTTTCATTATACACATAAAGTTTGAAGCAAATCGGGTAAAAATAAGAGGGTGACTTCAAAGCTTTTTGAAAGTGACACACTTCCTGCTGCCAGTTGGTGGCGCTATAACTTTGACTCACAATAGTCACATCAATGTGATCGGCCTTTTACCACGAACACACTGCTGAAGTTTCATCAAGATCAGTTAATGTATGCTGAAGTTATAACACACTTCCTGTTTCTATTTTCTCGCCATAAATTCGTTTCCTCGCCACGGCCAAACCGTTCGAGATATCAAAAATCCGTCCGCAATTTATCATCCTCAATGTCTTGACTTCATGCACACCGAGTTTGGAGGCGAATGGAAGAATTTCCTAGAAGGAGTACATCAAATTCCACAGCATGCATTTTCCAAACAACGTATAATAACCGACTTCCTGTTGGGCTGGTGTAAAACTTAGAGCACGAAAGTTGTTCGGCCTGATGAGATCTATATGTGTACTGAGTTTCATATTATTACATGCAAGCGTGTTTGATTTATGGACCAAGTTTTCAGACACCATTCCAGGGGGCGCAGTCGAGCCCCCGTGCCACGCCCGGGTACCAGCTTCAGTCCGGCCCTGATGGCCGCAGGTTCTGACGTGTGTGCAAAATTTCAAGAGTTTTTGAGCATGTTAAGGGCCCCAAAAGTGCCCGAAAGGTTGACAAAATAATAATAATAATAATAATAATAAATAATCCTACCGGAAACAATAGGGCCTTCGCCCTTTCAGGGCTTGGGCCCTAATAATAATCCTACCGGAAACAATAGGGCCTTCGCCCTTTCAGGGCTTGGGCCCTAATAATAAATAATCCTACCGGAAACAATAGGGCCTTCGCCCTTTCAGGGCTTGGGCCCTAATTAAAGCTGCAAGCAGCGATGAAAGGGCCCTCGCACCCGTGCCATCAACACTCGGTGGCTTTAGGAAGACAGAGCATGGTTGGGAAATGTACATTTAAGGAGGTATATATAGTAAGAGTATGTCAAAGTCAGTTACAAAATGTTTTGTATAATGGTGATAATAGCATGCTTCATGACTCAGCAAAGTGTTGCTAGCATGTTTAGTCTGTTCCTAACATGCTTAGTACACAATAATTATGTGGTTAGTACTGCATTACTGTGTTAACCATGTCAGTTTCTGTTGCCAGTAGGTGGCGTTATGACTATAACTGAATATGAGCATGGATGTGTGTTCAGGACAGAACTCTTATCAAACGTGTGAAGTTTGGTGCAAATTGGACATTGCCTTCTTGAGTAACAACAAAGTCATGTTTCATTGAATTAGCATTCTTTAGCACTTAGCTAAGCATTGTTAGCATGTTTTAACATGTTTCTAGCATGTTTAGAACTCGATGGCATTTTTAACATGTTGCTAGAACGGCATCAACGTGTTAAACATGTCACTTCCTGTTGCCAGTAGGTGGCGCTATTACTATAACTGAACATTCTCATGTAGATGTGTTCAGGCCATGACTCTTATCAAACGTGTGAAGTTTGGGGCAGATTGGATTACAGATTAGTTACAACAAATTCTTATTTAATTGCAATAATAGCATGCTTTAGCACTTAGCTAAGAGTTTGCTAGCATGTTTTAGCATGTTTCTAGTATGTTGTTAGCATGTTTAACACTTGCTGGCACTTTTTTATATGTTATTAGGAGTCCATAACAGTGTTAAACATGTCACTTCCTGTTGCTAGCAGGTGGCGCTATGACTGTAACTGAATATAAGCATGGTCATGTGTTCAGGACAGAACGCTTATCAAAAGTGTGAAGTTTGGGGCAGATTGGACATTCCATGCCTGAGTTACAGCAAATTCATATTTAATTGCAGTAATATAATTCTTTAGCACTTAGCTAAGTGTATGCTAGTATGTTTTAGCATGTCTCTAGTTAGTTGGTAGGATGTTTAGCACCTACTGGCATTTTTTTATATGTTATTAGGAGTCAAGAACAGTGTTAAATGTCACTTCCTGTTGCCAGCAGGTGGCGCTATGACTATAACTAAATATGAGCATGGGCATGTGTTCAAGAGATAACTCTTATCAAACTTGTGAAGTTTGGGGTAGATTGTACATTGCCTTCTTGAGCAACAACAAAGTCCTGTTTCATTGAATTAGCATGCTTTAGCACTTAGCTAAGTATTGCTAGCATGTTTTAATATGTTTCTAGCATGTTTAGAACTCAATGGCATTTTTAACATGTTGCTAGAACGGCATCAACGTGTTAAACATGTCACTTCCTGTTGCCAGTAGGTGGCGCTATTACTATAACTGAATTTGAGCATAGACATGTGTTCAGGCCATGATTCTTATCAAACGTGTGAAGTTGGGGCAGATTGGACATTCCATGCCTGAGTTACAGCAAATTCCTATTTAATTGCAGTAATAGCATGCTTTAGCACTTAGCTAAGTGTTTGCTAGCATGTTTCTAGTATGTTGCTAACCTGTTTAGCACTTGCTGGCTCTTTTTTATATGTTATTATGAGACCACAACAGTGTTAAACATGACACTTCCTGTTACCAGTAGGTGGCGCTATTACTATAACTGAATATTATCATATAGATGTGTTCAGGACAGAACGCTTATCAAAAGTGTGAAGTTTGGGGCAGATTGGACATTCCATGCCTGAGTTACAGCAAATTCCTATTTAATTGCAATAATAGCATGCTTTAGCACTTAGCTAAGAGTTTGCTAGCATATTTTAGCATGAATGAGAAGAATAATAATAATAATTAAAGCTGCAAGCAGCGATGAAAGGGCCCTCGCACCCGTGCCATCAACACTCGGTGGCTTTAGGAAGACAGAGCATGGTTGGGATATGTACATTTAAGGAGGTATATATAGTAAGAGTATGTCAAAGTCAGTTGCAAAATGTTTTGTATAATGGTGATAATAGCATGCTTCATGACTCAGCTAAGTGTTGCTAGCATGTTTAGTCTGTTTCTAGCATGCTTAGTACACAATAATTATGTGGTTAGTACTGCATTACTGTGTTAACCATGTCAGTTTCTGTTGCCAGTAGGTGGCGTTATGACTATAACTGAATATGAGCATGGATGTGTGTTCAGGACAGAACTCTTATCAAACGTGTGAAGTTTGGTGCAAATTGGACATTGCCTTCTTGAGTAACAACAAAGTCATGTTTCATTGAATTAGCATTCTTAAGCACTTAGCTAAGCATTGTTAGCATGTTTTAACATGTTTCTAGCATGTTTAGAACTCAATGGCATTTTTAACATGTTGCTAGAACGGCATCAACGTGTTAAACGTCACTTCCTGTTGCCAGTAGGTGGCGCTATTACTATAACTGAACATTCTCATGTAGATGTGTTCAGGCCATGACTCTTATCAAAAGTGTGAAGTTTGGGGCAGATTGGACATTCCATGCCTGAGTTACAGCAAATTCCTATTTAATTGCAATAATAGCATGCTTTAGCACTTAGCTAAGAGTTTGCTAGCATGTTTTAGCATGTTTCTAGTATGTTGTTAGCATGTTTAACACTTGCTGGCACTTTTTTATATGTTATTAGGAGTCCATAACAGTGTTAAACATGTCACTTCCTGTTGCCAGCAGGTGGCACTATGACTGTAACTGAATATAAGCATGGTCATGTGTTCAGGACAGAACGCTTATCAAAAGTGTGAAGTTTGGGGCAGATTGGACATTCCATGCCTGAGTTACAGCAAATTCATATTTAATTGCAGTAATATCATTCTTTAGCACTTAGCTAAGTGTATGCTAGTATGTTTTAGCATGTCTCTAATATGTTGGTAGGATGTTTAGCACCTACTGGCATTTTTTATATGTTATTAGGAGTCAAGAACAGTGTCAAACGTCACTTCCTGTTGCCAGCAGGTGGCGCTATGACTATAACTAAATATGAGCATGGGCATGTGTTCAAGAGATAACTCTTATCAAACGTGTGAAGTTTGGGGTAGATTGTACATTGCCTTCTTGAGCAACAACAAAGTCCTGTTTCATTGAATTAGCATGCTTTAGCACTTAGCTAAGTATTGCTAGCATGTTTTAATATGTTTCTAGCATGTTTAGAACTCAATGGCATTTTTAACATGTTGCTAGAACGGCATCAACGTGTTAAACATGTCACTTCCTGTTGCCAGTAGGTGGCGCTATTACTATAACTGAATTTGAGCATAGACATGTGTTCAGGCCATGATTCTTATCAAACGTGTGAAGTTTGGGGAAGATTGGACATTCCATGCCTGAGTTACAGCAAATTCCTATTTAATTGCAGTAATAGCATGCTTTAGCACTTAGCTAAGTGTTTGCTAGCATGTTTCTAGTATGTTGCTAACCTGTTTAGCACTTGCTGGCTCTTTTTTATATGTAATTAGGAGACCACAACAGTGTTAAACATGTCACTTCCTGTTGACAGCAGGTGGCGCTATTACTATAACTGAATATTCTCATGTAGATGTGTTCAGGCCATGACTCTTATCAAACGTGTGAAGTTTGGGGCAGATTGGACATTCCATGCCTGTGTTACAGCAAATTCCTATTTAATTGCAGCAATAGCATGCTTTAGCACTTAGCTAAGAGTTTGCTAGCATGTTTTAGCATGCTTCTAGTATGTTGTTAGCATGTTTAGCACTTGCTGGCACTTTTTTATATGTTATTAGGAGTCCATAACAGTGTTAAACATGTCACTTCCTGTTGCCAGCAGGTGGCGCTATGACTGTAACTGAATATGAGCATGGTCATGTGTTCAGGACAGTTCTCTTACGAGAGGTTCTCTCGTATTGCGTAGTTGCTTACGCTACGGGAAAGCCTTTCTTTCTCGAGATACTGAAGCCAAAAATTATCCTTAATTTTTATAATCTTGTCAACGCAGTGCGGCAGCCTGCAGACCTAGGGCAGGCTTACTAGCGTGCCCATTGGCTGCCCTGCGGCAACTGCAGCAGCCTACCGCTGAGCCCTTGGCGTGACGTCACGACCAATGAGCGCGCTTGGCGCGCTTAATGCGTCACAGCCCGCGAAAAAAGGGGGTGTGGCCTAGCGTATATAAACAGGGCTCGGAGGCTGCTTCTCTGATTTCTGTCTTTTCAGCGAAGCTCTACGCATCGCTGCTCTCTGAGGAAGCCGCCGTCGAATCAAGCGACCAGCACGCCGAGGATCTCAGCCTGAGGACGCCGGCCGCCTTCGCCGCCTTCAGCTTTCCCTGCCTGCTTCGCTATCCGGCGAATATATCCTTTTACTGCTCTGTGTTGTATGTGTTTGTGTGTTCGCCCCGCGATACTAAGGCCTTCCGAGCCAGTGGTTATAGCTGAGCGCTCGCCAGAGCCCCTCCCGCGAGCCTCGCTCTCTCCTTCTCCCCCGCCCTTCACCGACGCGCAGCGGCCGGCCTCTGCCCGCACTGCCGTCGCCTCAGGGGATGAAGCAGACCAGCTGGTTACTCCCCTCTGTCAAGCCGCGCAAACGGCGCCGCTCACAAGGGATGTCAGAACGGACGGTCACGGGCTATAGCTTCCTTTACGTTACAAGGAAGCTACCCCCCCCCCCGGACGACGCACGCCCTCTCCCCCTCTGTTCGAGCCGCGCAAGGCGCCGCTCACAAGGGATGTCAGAAGTAGACGGTCACGGGCTGGCTTCCTTTACGTTATAAGAAAGCTACCCCGCGTCTCGGTCGCGCGCGTCACTCTCCGGCCACCTCCGTTTCTCACACATTTCTCAGTCCCCTCCTAGCTCAGGCGACTAGAAATATCTATATTGCAGTAAACGAGCCTGTTGTTATACACGCACGCCTGCAAACAAACGATGTCACAGCACATAATGACATCTTCCCGCTCTCTCTCCCTTTGTTCGAGCCGCGCAACTGCGCCGTTCTCAAGGGATATCAGAGCGGACGTCACGAGCACCGGCGAAAGGAGGAAGAGAGAGTGTTTTCGTCCCGCTTAGGCCGGACTTCATCCAATCCTCGCATATTTCTCAGTCCCCTCTAAATTCAGGCGGCTGGAAATACTAATACTGCAGTAAACGAGTTTTAATACACGCGCGCCTGCAAACAAACGCTCGGTCATATGCTCGCACTGACTGGAGGCTCCTGTGTGCCCCTGTGGCTCAGTGGCAGAACATTAGGCTTCCGCACCAGAGACCCGTGTTCGAATCCGGCTCTGGCAGCAGGAAAACTTTTTTCTGCTTGCTTCTCCGAGCTCGCGGCCAGCTTTCTTACATACAGAAAGCAAACCCGCATCTCACGGGATACATATTTCTCAGTCCCCTCTAAGTTCAGGCGGCTGGAAATACTAATGCTGCAGTAAACGGGCCTGCTTTAATACACGCGCGCCTGCAAACAAACGCCGAAACACGACGCTCGGTCATATGCTCGCACCAACTGGAAGCTCATGTGTGCCCCTGTGGCTCAGTGGTAGAACATTAGGCTTCCGCACCAGAGACCCGTGTTCGAATCCGGCTCTGGCAGCAGGAAAACTTTTTTCTGCTTGCTTCTCCGAGCTCGCGGCCAGCTTTCTTACATACAGAAAGCAAACCCGCATCTCACGGGATACATATTTCTCAGTCCCCTCTAAGTTCAGGCGGCTGGAAATACTAATGCTGCAGTAAACGGGCCTGCTTTAATACACGCGCGCCTGCAAACAAACGCCGAAACACGACGCTCGGTCATATGCTCGCACCAACTGGAAGCTCATGTGTGCCCCTGTGGCTCAGTGGCAGAATATTACGCTTCTGCACTGGAGACCCGTGTTCGAATCCGGCTCTGGCGGCAGAAAAATATTTTTTCTGCTGGCTTCCCCGAGCTCGCGGCCAGCTTTCTTACAGACAGAAAGCGAACCCGCATCTCACAGGATGGTGCTTGAGTATTTATGAGCGTCTAAACATATGAGCCATCAAAGCATTTGCTCTATAACGCCGATGGTGTTACAAGTGTAGAAAATGTGCCCACTCCCATGTGCTCACTGCTACACACAAAACACGGTCTCCCCGGTAACGCTCACAGAGCACACTCTCATAAAGCGGACACATGCCGCTTGAGTACTAAGTGTAGTAAATGTGCCCACAACTCTGTGCTCACACCTAGCTGCTGCCCGCTCTATCACACAGTTACCCCGGGTTGCAGATCCTCTAAAGCTCACATACATTCCGGCTCTGGCCGAAGGTGTCATAAGTGTAGAAAATGTGCCCACTCCTATTTGCTCACTGCTTCACACAAACATGGTCCCCATGGTAACGCGCATAGAGCGCTCTCTCATAAAGCGGACACAAGCCGCTCGAGTACTAAGTGTAGTAAATGTGCCCACAACTTTGTTCTCACACCTACCCGCTGCTCGCTCTGCCATTCAGTTACCTCGGGTCGCACACCCTCTAAGCTCCCAAACACTGGCCGTGTCATAAGTGTAAACTCTGCGCCCGCTCACGTGCACGCGCTCTCACTTTTAGACATTACAATCCCCACGCCGCTTTCGCGCCAGGGGTGTTTGTCAGCAAATCGCGCTCCATCCTCTGGGACCGAGCTACCGAACGCTGTACAGCCGGCCAATACTGTTTACCAGCCCCCGTGTTCGAGCACCAGCGGCGCGCACGCCGCTCCATCCTCTCTGATACAGGTTCCCCAATCCCGCGCAGCGCGGCGATCTGAACCCAGAGACCATTCGACCCCTAGCTATGCATGCGGAAGCATGGGAAGCTATTCAGGGCGCGTCAGAATGGGTGCTGAGTACTATAAAACACGGCTATTCGCTTCAATTCGCTCGTCGCCCTCCGCGCTTTCTAGCACAGACGGAGACGAAAGTGAGTTCAGAAGCTGCGCACCTGCTTCATGCCGAAATAGCGAAGCTGCTGCGCAAAAGGGCTATAGAACAGGTTCATCCTTCTCTGAGCGAGTCGAGTTTCTACGCTACTTCCTCGTACCCAAGAAGGACGGAGCGTTAAGACCTATTTTAGATCTGAGACATCTGAACAAAGCCCTCATGAGACGGCCGTTCAAAATGATCACAACCAGAAAAATCCTCGCGCAGATTCGCCCAGGAGACTGGTTTATCTCTCTCGATCTAAAAGACGCATATTTTCAGATCCAGATAACTCCCCGTCACAGGCCATTCTTGAGATTCGCCTTCAACGGTCGAGTATATCAGTACACAATCCTGCCCTTCGGCCTGTCTTTGGCACCCCGTACATTACGAAATGCATGGACACGGCTCTCGCTCCCCTGAGAAAACAGGGAATGCGAATACTGAATTATCTGGACGATTGGCTTATTCTAGCGCTGTCAGAGACGGAACTTGTGTCTCACAGAACAGCGCTTCTCAGCCATCTGGAGGATCTGGGTCTCTCGGTCACTGGACCAAGAGCTCGCTATCGCCCCGTCAGTCAATTTCCTTCTTGGAATAGAACTGGACTCGGTGGCTATGACGGCCAGACTGTCGGAGCAGCGCGCGCGCCGCATCCGCCTCCTCGCCTCATCCCTCCAAATAGGCAGCCGGGTTCCGCTGAGGACATTCCAGCGTATCCTGGGGCATATTGCCTCAGCTGCAGCAGCGCTCCAGCTGGGCTTACTGCGCATGCGCCCGCTTCAACGCTGGCTGAAAGCGCGCGTGCCCCACCGAGCCTGGGCGGCCGGCGGCTTGCGAGTCAGAGTGAATCAGAGCTGCATTTCAGCCCTGCAGCCCTGGCTGGCAGCCGAATGGTATCACACAGGAGTGACTATGGGAGTGATTTCACACCGGAAAGTTGTCTCGACAGACCTAGGTTGGGGAGCGCTCTTCGAAGGCAGACCGGTCTATGGCCGCTGGTCAGACCAGGAGAATCTCCTACACATAAACTGTCTAGAGATGCTCGCGGTCGAGAAAGCGCTCAAACACTTCCTCCCATTCCTCCACGGTCACCATGTTCTAGTCCGCACAGACAATACATCGGTAGTGGCCTATGTGAATCGCCAGGGCGGTGTCAGATCAAAGACGCTCTGCACCCTGGCGGAACGCCTCCTAGTGTGGGCTCAGCACTCTCTGCGCTCGCTGAGAGCCGCGCATGTGCCTGGCCACCTGAACGAGGGCCCCGACAGACTGTCCAGGGACAACGTTCCCCCTGGGGAGTGGTCTCTACACCCCCAAACAGTCCAGTCACTGTGGCGCCGTTTCGGCAAAGCGAAAGTCGACCTTTTTGCGTCAAAGACAACGCTCATTGCCCAGAGTTCTTCTCGAAGAACGAGGACGCGCTGGCCCAGACCTGGCCCAGCGGCCCGCTGTATGCTTTTCCCCCGGTCTCTCTGCTGCCTCAGGTCATCAAGAGAATCAGGGAAGCGCGCCACACAGTGCTCCTCTTAGCCCCGTACTGGGAGAACCAAGCTTGGTTCCCGGATTTAATACAGCTGGCAGACTCAGCCCCCTGGCCGATACCGGTGAAGAGAGACCTTCTCTCTCAAGCCCGCGGCTCGATATGGCATCCCCATCCAGAGCGCTGTCTCTGCATGCGTGGAGCCTCAACGATTACACGCTGATCTGCCAGACGGGGTCATGAACACGATCATACAATCTAGAGCCCCCTCTACGAGGCGGCTCTACATGTCGAAATGGTCAGTGTTTAACCCTTTCAAACGTAAGTTTAAAATATTCAGTCTGACCCCCCAGCGTGAGTTTTTCAAGGCGACCGTTATTTAGAACGTGTCGCTTTATGGTTGCCATGGTGACGCGTCATTTCTTGTCACGTGACACAACGCAGCAACAACAGAGCTGAATGAATGATGATCTGCTTTTATGTCATTTTCCCTTTTTTATTCAAAATATTCACACATTTGTTAGATATGGCATGAAAGATCTGATATTCCGATTGTCAAATATATGCAAGTGGAAGTGTTTTGTTGTTTAAACACCTTTATAACGATCGCGTTAGTTGAGCTGTATGCGCGATGGGCGCTGCCATTTTAGTTTGTGCCGCAGACGCAGAGAATCGGATCTGTTGGATTTACAACACGTGAATTCATCCACTTCTCCCGAAATACATAAAAGTAAGTGGCTTGTGAACAGGGAGAAGAATAGAGTAAACTTTAAAGTTACTTACACAATGTGTATCTGAATAAAACGTGTCTAATTATAATGGAAAGGAATTATTGCCTTTTCCTTTGACATCAGTGTGTATTTTACAAACTCTAAATGTACTGTTTTTTTAGTACTTATATGTCTGAAATCTAAAATAAACATTATGTGGTTGAAAACACTGAAAAGTTGTGATTTATGACAGCTCTGAGCTCGCCTGTCTCTGGCTCAGCGCCAGCCAACGCGCGAAAGCACATTTGAATTTAGCAGTTGATCACGTGATGCACTGACCGTTCTAATCACACCGGTGTGATCGTACGCTCCAGGGACCAGCCTAGACTGATCACACCGGTGTGAACGTACGTGTGAAAGGGTTAACAGATGGTGCACTGCTAAGGGGCTCGATCCACAGACATGTGGGGTATCGCGAGTACTGTGTTTCCTTCAAGAGTTACTGGACGCGGGCAGGTCCCCCTCCACGCTCAAAGTCTATGTCACGGCCATTTCAGCGCTCTCTGTTTCAGAGCTGGGCCGCGCATTAGGAAGGAACGAGTTCGTCATCCGCTTCCTTAGAGGAGCCAGGAGGATGAACCCCCCGCGACCCCCCTCGGTTCCTATGTGGGATCTTTCACTGGTCTTGGAGGCCCTGAAAGCGCATCCCTTCGAACCCTTGGAAACTGTGGATATGAAATACCTCACGCTCAAAACCGTTTTTCTGATAGCACTGTCTTCAGTCAAACGAGTGGTGGAACAGCTCTTTGTTTCGTTTGGCGGGCGCACCAAGGGTCTCGCCGCCTCGAAACACAGCCTGTCCAGATGGATAGTGGACGCTATTGCTGCTGCTTATGCGTCTAAAGACCTGCAGTGCCCATTGGGCATTCAAGCTCACTCCACCAGAGGCATGGCCTCGTCGTGGGCGTGGTCCAGCGGGATTCCCATTCATGACATTTGTGCAGCGGCAGGCTGGGCCTCCCCCTCCACATTTGTTAGGTTTTACAACCTGGATGTTCCCGCCTTGCAGGCGAAAGTGTTATCAGTCTAAGTCTCGCGTATGCCAGCCCACTATCTGTGCGCGGGCTACGTTGTGTGATTTAGCTCTACTGGTTGAGCTGCACTATGCAGGAAATTGTCAGTTCGGACCGGCCGTGCCGCTCCTAACCCCCTAGTGTGTGCTTATGTACGGCGCTAGCCCTCTTCGGGCCGCCCGGCTCTCTGCTATCACGTTCCCCGGGCTCTCCCTGGGACTCATTCAGTGGATGCTGGGCGCGCACGGCGTTGACAAGGGCGTTCCCGTAGCGTAAGCAACTACGCAATACGAGAGAACCTCTCGTAAGAGAACGTTTCGGTTACTCACGTAACCTCTGTTCTCTCTAGAAGAGGGAACGAGTATTGCGTAGCCCGCCGTGCTCGCACTACGAGCTCATTTCGCTTCATGCGACAGAAACCAGAGAAGCAGCCTCCGAGCCCTGTTTATATACGCTAGGCCACACCCCCTTTTTTCGCGGGCTGTGACGCATTAAGCGCGCCAAGCGCGCTCATTGGTCGTGACGTCACGCCAAGGGCTCAGCGGTAGGCTGCTGCAGTTGCCGCAGGGCAGCCAATGGGCACGCTAGTAAGCCTGCCCTAGGTCTGCAGGCTGCCGCACTGCGTTGACAAGATTATAAAAATTAAGGATAATTTTTGGCTTCAGTATCTCGAGAAAGAAAGGCTTTCCCGTAGCGTAAGCAACTACGCAATACTCGTTCCCTCTTCTAGAGAGAACAGAGGTTACGTGAGTAACCGAAACGAACTCTTATCAAACGTGTGAAGTTTGGGGCAGATTGGACATTCCATGCCTGAGTTACAGCAACTTCCTGTTTCATGGCGAAACATCGAAATTTGTCAGGCCGCCGAGGACCCGCCCTTCGACGAAAACTCAAGATCTTCGGAATTTAACGTCGCAAAGGCCTTAAGATTACACTCACCAAATTTGAAGATGATCAGATTAAAACTGTAGGAGGAGTTCGTTAAAGTACGAGGCCTGAAAATGGCAAAAACTGCACAAAAATCTGAGAGGAAGTTGAAAATGGCTGACTTCCTGTTGTGTTTAGGGCTATGCTCCAAGAGACTTTTTTGTAGGTATTAGGTCATTACATGTATGTATCGAATTTTGTGCACGTACGTGGAACGTTGCGGGAGGCGCACTCCGTTGAACTTTTATAGGTGGCGCTATCGAGCCATTTTGCCCCGTCCAATTCTGAAACCTATATCAGATGTAAATTTTCGCCAGTTCTGACGCGTGTGCAAAGTTTTGTGAGTTTTCGAGCATGTTTAGGCCCTCAAAAATGCAATTAAATGCGGAGAATAATAATAATAATAATAACTAGATGGTAAAGTTCGTAGACAAACTTTAAGTTGGCTTGAAAAAGCCTAGCCAGAAAGTTTGAAAAAGTTTTACCATGATTTACCATGATTTACCATGTTTCTAGTATGGGTTACCACATTGCTAGCATGATTTACCATGTTTTAACATGACCATGGGTGGTTGGATGGATAGATCAAGATAAGAAGATTTCAAACAAAGAAAGAAAGAAAGAAAGATAGAAAGAAAGATGGTAAGAAAGAAAGAAAAAAGAAAGAAAGGTGAGAAAGATGGTAAGAAAGAAAGAAAGAAAGATGGTTAGAAAGAAAGAAAGATGGTAAGAAAGAAAGAAAGAAAAAGAAAGAAAGAAAGAAGAAAGGTAAGAAAGATGGTAAGAAAGAAAGAAAGAAAGAAAGAAAGAAAGAAAGATGGTTAGAAAGAAAGAAAGATGTAAGAAAGAAAGAAAGGAAAGAAAGAAAGAAAGAAAGAAAGAAAGAAAGAAAGAAAGAAATAAAGATGGTAAGAAAGAAGGAAAGAAAGAAAGATGGTTAGAAAGAAAGAAAGAAAGATGAAAGAAAGAAAGAAAGAAAGAAAGAAAGAAAGAAAGAAAGAAAGAAAGAAAGAAAGAAAGAGAAAGAAAGAAAAAAGAAAGAAAGATGGTAAGAAAGAAGGAAAGAAAGAAGGTAAGAAAGAAAGAAAAAAATAAAGATGGCAAGAAAAGGAAAGAAAGAAAGATGGTTAGATAGAAAGAAAGAAAGAAAGAAAGAAAGAAAGAAAGAAAGAAAGAAAGAAAGAAAGAAAGAAGGAAAGAAATATGGTAAGAAAGAAAGAAAGAAGGAAAGAAGGAAAGAAAGAACGAAAGAAGGAAAGAAAGAAAGAAGGAAAGAAAGAAAGATGGTAAGAAAGAAAGAAATAAGGAAAGAAAGAAGGAAAAAGAAAGATGGTAAGAAAGAAAAAGAAAGAAAGAAAGATGGTAAGAAAGAATGAAAGAAAGACAGAAATAAAGAAAGAAGGTGAGAAAGAAAGATGGTTAGAAAGAAAGAAAGAAGGAAAGAAATATGGTAAGAAAGAAAGAAAGAAAGAAAGAAAGAAAGAAAGAAAGAAAGAAAGAAAGATGGTTAGAAAGAAAGAAAGATGGTAAGAAAGAAAGAAAGAAAGAAAGAAAGAAAGAAAGAAAGAAAGAAAGATGGTAAGAGAAAGAAAGAAAGATGGTAAGAGAAAGAAAGAAAGATGGTAAGAGAAAGAAAGAAAGAAAGAAAGAAAGAAGGAAGGAAGGAAGGAAGGAAGGAAGGAAGGAAGGAAAGAAAGAAAGAAAGAAAGAAAGAAAGAAAGAAAGAAAGAAAGAAAGAAAGAAAGAAAGAAAGAAAGAAAGAAAGAAAGAAAGAAAAAAGAAGGAAAGAAAGATGGTAAGAAAGAAGGAAAGAAAGATGGTAAGAAAGAAGGAAAGAAAGATGGTAAGAAAGGAGGAAAGAAAGAAAGAAAGAAAGAAAGAAAGAAAGAAGGAAAGAAAGAAAGAAGGGAAAAAGAAGGAAAGAAAGATGGTAAGAAAGAATGAAAAAGAAAGAAAGAAAAAAAGAAGGAAAGAAAGATGGTAAGAAAGAAGGAAGGAAAGAAAGAAAGAAAGAAAGAAAGAAAGAAAGAAAGAAAGAAAGAAAGAAAGAGAAAGAAAGAAAGAAAGAAAGAAAGAAAGAAAGAGAAAGAAAGAAAGAAGGAAGGACAGAAAGAACGAAAGAAAAAGATGGTTAGAAAGAAAGAAAGAAAGAAAGAAAGAAAGATGGTAAGAAAGAAAAAAGAAAGAAAGAAACATGGTAAGAAAGAAGGAAGGAAAGAAAGAAAGAAGGAAGGAAAGAAAGAAAGAAGGATAGAAAGAAAGACAGAAAGAAAGAAAGAAAGAAAGAAAGAAAGAAAGAAAGAAAGAAAGAAAGAAAGAAGGAAAGAAAGATGGTAAGAGAAAGAAGGAAAGAAAGAAAGAAAGAAAGAAAGAAAGAAAGAAAGAAAGAAAGAAAGAAAGAAAGAGAAAGAAAGAAAGAAGGAAATAAAAAGATGGTAAGTAAGAAAGAAAGAAAGAAAGAAAGAAAGAAAGAAAGAAAGAAAGATGGTAAGAGAAAGAAGGAAAGAAGGAAAGAAAAAGATGGTAAGTAAGAAAGAAAGAAAGAAAGAAAGAAGGAAAGAAAAAGATGGTAAGTAAGAAAGAAAGAAAGAAAGAAAGAAAGATGGTAAGAGAAAGAAAGAAAGAAAGAAAGAAAGAAAGAAAGAAAGAAAGAAAGAAAGAAAGAAAGAAGGAAGGAAGGAAAGAAAGATGGTAAGAAAGAAAGAAAGATGGTAAGAAAGAAAGAAAGATGGTAAGAAAGAAAGATGGTAAGAAAGAAAGATGGTAAGAAAGAAAGAAAGAAAAAGAAAGAAAGAAAGAAAGAAAGAAAGAAAGAAAGAAAGAAAGAAAGAAAGAAAGAAAGATGGTAAGAAAGAAAGAAAGAAAGATGGTAAGAAAGAAAGAAAGAAAGAAAGATGGTAAGAAAGAAAGATGGTTAGATAGATAGATAGATAGATAGATAGATAGATAGATAGATAGATAGATAGATAGATAGATAGATAGATAGATAGATAGATAGATAGATAGATTAGTTAAAAAGAAAGAAAAAAGATAGATTAGTGAAAAGAAAGATAGATTAGTTAGAAAGAAAGTTAGATTAGTCAGAAAGATATATTAGTTAAAAAGAAAGAAAGAAAGAAAGAAAGAAAGAAAGAAAGAAAGAAAGAAAGAAAGATTAGTTAGAAAGAAAGTTAGATTAGTCAGAAAGATATATTAGTTAAAAAGAAAGAAAGAAAGATTAGTTAGAAAGAAAGATAGATTAGAAAGATAGATAGATTAGTTAGAAAGTAAAAGAAAAAAGAGATTAGTTAGTAAGATAGATAGATAGATAGATAGATAGATAGATAGATAGATAGATAGATAGATAGATAGATTAGTGAAAAATAAAGAAAGATAGATTAGTTAGAAAGAAAGAAAGTTAGATTAGTCAGAAAGATAGATTAGTTAAAAAGAAAGAAAGAAAGATTAGTTAGAAAGAAAGATAGATAGATTAGTTAGAAAGAAAAAGAAAAAAGAGATTAGATAGTAAGAAATGAAAGATAGATAGATTAGTTAGAAAGAAAGATAGATAGATAGATAGATAGATAGATAGATAGATAGATAGATAGATAGATAGATAGATAGATAGATAGATAGATAGATAGATAGATAGATAGATAGATAGATTAGTACATTATTAGTACATAGAATAGTAGTTTGAGTCTAGGGCTTTAGGGAGTTTAGATTTGAGTTTTTGGCTGGTACACTAATGGGCCACCGTAGTCTTGGCTCAATTTGAACAGTCTGCAATGTAAGTCTATGGGATTTTTATGGTATTTAATATTAATTTTTAAGAAAACTGAAACTCAAATCTGTCTGAAAAGATATAGCACACCAAGTCAGAACAGTATGAAGGTATGACCCGAGTTTGGTGGTCGTAGCTTTAACGGTCTAGGAGGAGATGCAGTCTAAAATTTGGCTCAGAAGAAGAAGAATAATAACTAGATGCAAAAGTTCGTCGAGACAAACTTTAAGTTGGCTTGAGAAAGTTTGGACCAGAACGTTTTTTGCTAGGCGGTTGCTAGGGTGTTCTGGGTGGTTGCTAGGCGGTTGCTAGGGTATTCTGGGTGGTTGCTAGGTGGTTGCTAGGGTGTTCTGGGTGGTTACTATGGTGTTGCTAGGTGGTTGCTAGGGTGTTGCTAGGTGGTTGGTAGTTGTCACAGATGGTTACTATGTAGTTTTGATATAGTTGTTTGCATGATCTTGGTATGATTTAGCACTTAACTAATCGCTATTAGCATGTAGCTATTCACTGCTAGCATGTGTAGCATGTTGGAAGTGCTGTTTGCTAGCATGAGTCAAAAGAGCCAAACCTCATCTCTATACGATGTTCTGATACAGAGATATAGGTCCTGCAAAACCGTTTCTAGGGTACTCAAGTTTGGTTGCTATGGAGTTGCTTTGGAACTGGGAGCTTTAAACGTAAGAAGTTTAAAGTGGTTTGAAGTTTAAAGTAGTTTACAGTAGTTTGAAGTTTATGGCAGGTAGATAAATAAGTTAATAGATAGATAGATAAACACACACACACATACGCACACACACACTAACTCGCTCACACACTCACTCAGACACACACACACACACTCAGACACACACACACGCACACTTAAGAGTTTGAGTTTAGAGTTTATAAGTGTATGAGTTTTTGAGTTTTGAGTTTATAAGTTTAAATGAGTTTAGAGTTTATAAGTTTAAATGAGTTTAAGAGTTCAGAGTTTATTAATTTATGAGTTTAATAGTTTATAAGTCTATGAATTCATGAGTTTATAAGTTAATTAGTTAATCTCATACACTTATTCTAATTATAAGTGTATGAGTTTAGAGTTTATTAGTTTAAATGAGTCTCAATGGCTCATATAGTATATAGAACGGCAGTTTGGTTTAGTCTTCAAGGTGTTTAGATTTAAATTTTCGACATACACACACACAAGCATGCACACACAGACTCTCACTCTCTCTCACCCACACACACTATCTCTCTCACACACACACTCACTAACTCACTCACACACACACAGACAAGTTCATTAACACACACACACACACACACACACACACACACACACACACACACACACACACTCATGCACATAGACACACTCTCTCTCTGTCACACACACACACACACACACACTCAGAGTTTATAAGTGTACAAGTTTTTGAGTTAAGAGTTTATAAGTTTAAATGAGTATGTACAAGTATTTGAGTTTACACACACACACACGCTCTCTCTCTCTCTCACACACACACACACACACACACACACACACACACACACACACACACACACACACACACACACACACACACACACACACGTTTTGAGTTTAGAGTTCATTAGTTTAAATGAGTCTCAATGGCTCATATAGTATATAGAACGGCAGTTTGGTTTAGTCTTCAGGGTGTTTTGATTTGAATTTTCGTCGGTTTGAATTTTTTAGAACTCCCATTGTAAGTCAATGGAGTTTTTGAATGAGTTTTTTCGAGTTTTGATCGTCATTTTTAGGAAAACCGTAAGTCCGATCAGTCTGAAAAGATATAGCAACTCGAGTCAGATCAGTTTGAGTGTCTGAGCCGAATTTGGAGTATGTAGAGTTAAGAAAAAGAAAGAAAGATTAGCTAGAAAGAAAGAAAGAAAGATTAGGTAGAAAGAAAGATTAGGTAGAAAGAAAGAAAGAAAGGAAGATTAGGTAGAAAGAAAGAGAAAGAAAGAAAGAAAGAAAGAAAGAAAGAAAGAAAGAAAGAAAGAAAGAAAGACAGAAAGAAAGATTAGCTAGAAAGAAAGAAAGAAAGAAAGAAAGAAAGAAAGAAAGATTAGGTAGGTAGGTAGAAAGAAAGAAAGATAGAAAGAAAGAAAAGTTAGAAAGAAAGAAAAGTTAGAAAGAAAGAAAAAAGAAAGAAAGATTAGTTAGAAAAAAAGAAAGAAAGAAAAAGAAAGAAAGACAGATTAGTTAGAAAGCAAGAAAGAAAGATAGAAAGAAAGAAAAGTTAGAAAGAAAGAAAGAAAGAAAGAAAGAAAAAAAGAAAAAAAGATTAAGTAGAAAGAAAGAAAGAAAGAAAGAAAGAAAGAAAGGAAGATTAGGTAGAAAGAAAGAAAGAAAGAAATAAAGAAAGAAAGAAAGAAAGAAAGATTAGGTAGAAAGAAAGAAAGAAAGAAAGAAAGAAAGAAAGAAAGAAAGATTAGGTACGTAGAAAGAAAGAAAGAAAGATAGAAAGAAAGAAAAGTTAGAAAGAAAGAAAAGTTAGAAAGAAAGAAAAAAGAAAGAAAGATTAGTTAGAAAGAAAGAAAGAAAGAAAGAAAGAAAGAAAGAAAGAAAGAAAGAAAGAAAGAAAGAAAAAGAAAGAAAGACAGATTAGTTAGAAAGCAAGAAAGAAAGATAGAAAGAAAGAAAAGTTAGAAAGAAAGAAAGAAAGAAAAAAAAGAAAGAAAGATTAGGTAGAAAGAAAGGAAGATTATGTAGAAAGAAAGAAAGAAAAAGATTAGGTAGATAGAAAGAAAGAAAGAAAGAAAGAAAGAAAGAAAGAAAGAAAGAAAGAAAGAAAGATTAGGTAGAAAGAAAGAAAAAGATTAGGTAGAAAGAAAGAAAGAAAGAAAGAAAGAAAGAAAGAAAGAAAGAAAGAAAGATTAGGTAGAAAGAAAGATTAGGTAAAAAGAAAGAATGAAAGAAAAAGAAAGAAAGATTAGCTAGAAAGAAAGAAAGAAAGAAAGATTAGGTAGAAAGAAAGATTAGGTAAAAAGAAAGAAAGAAAGAAAGGAAGATTAGGTAGAAAGAAAGAAAGAAAGAAAGAAAGAAAGAAAGAAAGAAAGAAAGAAAGAAAGAAAGAAAGAAAGAAAGATTAGCTAGAAAGAAAGAAAGAAAGAAAGAAAGAAAGATTAGGTAGGTAGGTAGAAAGAAAGAAAGATAGAAAGAAAGAAAAGTTAGAAAGAAAGAAAAGTTAGAAAGAAAGAAAAAAGAAAGAAAGATTAGTTAGAAAAAAGAAAGAAAGAAAAAGAAAGAAAGACAGATTAGTTAGAAAGCAAGAAAGAAAGATAGAAAGAAAGAAAAGTTAGAAAGAAAGAAAGAAAGAAAGAAAGAAAAAAAGAAAGAAAGATTAAGTAGAAAGAAAGAAAGAAAGAAAGAAAGAAAGAAAGAAAGAAAGAAATAAAGAAAGAAAGAAAGAAAGAAAGAAAGATTAGGTAGAAAGAAAGAAAGAAAGAAAGAAAGAAAGAAAGAAAGAAAGAAAGATTAGGTACGTAGAAAGAAAGAAAGAAAGATAGAAAGAAAGAAAAGTTAGAAAGAAAGAAAAGTTAGAAAGAAAGAAAAAAGAAAGAAAGATTAGTTAGAAAGAAAGAAAGAAAGAAAGAAAAAGAAAGAAAGACAGATTAGTTAGAAAGCAAGAAAGAAAGATAGAAAGAAAGAAACGTTAGAAAGAAAGAAAGAAAGAAAAAAAAGAAAGAAAAAAAGAAAGAAAGATTAGGTAGAAAGAAAGAAAGATTAGGTAGAAAGAAAGAAAGAAAAAGATTAGGTAGATAGAAAGAAAGAAAGAAAGAAAGAAAGAAAGAAAGAAAGAAAGAAAGAAAGAAAGATTAGGTAGAAAGAAAGAAAAATATTAGGTAGAAAGAAAGAAAGAAAGAAAGAAAGAAAGAAAGAAAGAAAGAAAGAAAGAAAGATTGATTAATTAGAAAGAAAGAAAGAAAGAAAGAAAGAAAGAAAGAAAGAAAGAAAGAAAGAAAGAAAGAAAAGAAAGATAGATTAGTTAGAAAGAAAGAGATTAGATAGAAAGATAGATTAGTTAGAAAGAAAGAGATTAGTTAGAATGAAAGAAAGAAAGATATATTAGTTAGAAAGAAAGAAAGATGGATTAGTTAGTTAAAAAGAAATATAGATTAGTTATAACGAAAGATAGATTAGTTAGAAAGAAAGAAATAAAGAAAGAAAGAAAGAAAGAAAGAAAGATTAGGTAGAAAGAAAGAAAGAAAGAAAGAAAGAAAGAAAGAAAGAAAGAAAGAAAGAAAGAAAGAAAGAAAGAAAGATTAGGTACGTAGAAAGAAAGAAAGAAAGATAGAAAGAAAGAAAAGTTAGAAAGAAAGAAAAGTTAGAAAGAAAGAAAAAAGAAAGAAAGATTAGTTAGAAAGAAAGAAAGAAAGAAAGAAAAAGAAAGAAAGACAGATTAGTTAGAAAGCAAGAAAGAAAGATAGAAAGAAAGAAACGTTAGAAAGAAAGAAAGAAAGAAAAAAAAGAAAGAAAAAAAGAAAGAAAGATTAGGTAGAAAGAAAGAAAGATTAGGTAGAAAGAAAGAAAGAAAAAGATTAGGTAGATAGAAAGAAAGAAAGAAAGAAAGAAAGAAAGAAAGAAAGAAAGAAAGAAAGAAAGAAAGAAAGATTAGGTAGAAAGAAAGAAAAATATTAGGTAGAAAGAAAGAAAGAAAGAAAGAAAGAAAGAAAGAAAGAAAGAAAGAAAGAAAGATTGATTAATTAGAAAGAAAGAAAGAAAGAAAGAAAGAAAGAAAGAAAAGAAAGATAGATTAGTTAGAAAGAAAGAGATTAGATAGAAAGATAGATTAGTTAGAAAGAAAGAGATTAGTTAGAATGAAAGAAAGAAAGATATATTAGTTAGAAAGAAAGAAAGATGGATTAGTTAGTTAAAAAGAAATATAGATTAGTTATAACGAAAGATAGATTAGTTAGAAAGAAAGATAGATTAGTTAGAAAGAAACATAGATTAGATAGAAGGATAAATAGATAGATTAGTTAGAAAGATAGATAAGATAGAAAGAAAGAAAGAGATTAGTTAGAGATAGATAGATAGATAGATAGATAGATAGATAGATAGATAGATAGATAGATAGATAGATAGATAGATAGATAGATAGATAGATAGATAGATAAAGTTTGAAGATAGATAGATAGATAGATAGATAGATAGATAGATAGATAGATAGATAGAAAGGGTTTGAAGATAGATAGATAGATAGATAGATAGATAGATAGATAGATAGATAGATAGATAGATAGAATTTGAAGATAGATAGATAGATAGATAGATAGATAGATAGATAGATAGATAGATAGATAGATAGATAGATAGATAGATAGATATGGATAGATTTGAGTTTTTGGCTTGTACACTAATGGGCCACCGTAGTCTTGGCTCAATTTGAGCACTCTGCAATGTTAGTCTATGAGATTTTTATGGTTTTTAATATTAATTTTTAAGAAAACTGAAAGTCAAATCAGTCTGAAAAGATATAGCACACCAAGTCAGAACAGTCTGAAGGTCTGACCCGAGTTTGGAGTTTGTAGATTTAAAGCTCTAGGAGGAGTTAGAGTTGATAAATTTGGGTCAGAAGAATAAGAAGAAGAACTAGAATGTACATTTGCTGAAGAAAATGTGAAGTGGTGCTTGCAGTGGCAAAACTCGCCACTCGTTTGCTAGGGTGTTGTACATGATTGCATTCAAGCCAACAACATGCATTCTCTGTTTGGTTGCTATGGATTTGCTTGACAGCAGCCAATGATGAAACTGCAAAGTCTGCTTGTCTCCCATGCCTCTGTGACATTCAGAATGGAAGATATCCCTTTATGGTTTTGGTTGCTAAGGTGCTCGACAATGGTTGCTAGGGAGTTGCTTGGCAGCTGCGAATGATGAAACTGCAAAGGCTTCTTGTCACTATGAATGATATAATCCAACTCCCATGCCTCTGTGACATTCAGAATGGAATATATACCTCTTTGGATATGGGTTACTAGGGTTCTCTGTTTGGTTGCTATGGAGTTGATTGGCAGCTGCTATTGATGAAACTGCAAAGGCTTCTTGTCAGTATTAATGATATAAACCAACCCCCATCTCTATACGATGTTCTGATGCAGAGATATAGGTCTTGCAAAACGGTTGCTAGGGAACTCTGTTTGGTTGCTAGGGAGAGGCTTGGCAGCTGCCAATCATGAAACCCCAAAGGCTTCTTGGCACTATGAATGATATAAACCAACCCCCATCTCTATACAATGTTCTGATACAGAGATAGAGGTATTGCTAAATAGTTGCTAGGGTACTCTGTTTGGTTGCTATGGAGTGGTTTGGCAGCTGCCAATGATGAAACTCCAAAGGCTGCTAGTCAGTATGTATGGTATAAACAAGCTCCCATGCCTCTGTGACATTCAGAATAGAAGATATCCCTCTTTGGAATTTGGTTGCTAGGGTACTCTGTTTGGTTGCTATGGAGTTACTTGACAGCTGCCAATGATGAAACTGCAAAGGCTTCTTGTCACTATGAATGATATAAACCAACTCCCATGCCTCTGTGACATTCAGAATGGAAGATATCCCTCTAGGATTTTGGTTGCTAAGGTGCTCGACAATGGTTGCTAGGGAGGGGCTAGGAAGAGTTGAGGTGATTCATGATTAGCTGTTTGCTGCCCCAAGTCAAATGAGACCACCCTCAAGTTTCTATTACAATTCAGTCCGGAGATATCCCTTTGAACTCTTTCAATGGAAGTCTATGGGACTTGTTGCTAAGGTGCTCTAAATGGTTGCTAGGGCGTGGCTTGATAGCTTCACAATGGGTCTGAGAGACTGATTGGTCGTCTGAGTAAAATGAGCCCGCCCCCTTGCCTCTATGACACTGTGATCCAGAGCTACGTTCATTACAAAATCCTTATGAAATTTACCATAGTAGGAAAAGCATGTGTGTTTCATGGGACATTCCTTCCCCATAGTAAGTCAATGGGGCAACTTTGGGACGCTCCTGCCCCCCAGGGGTGCAACTTTTACCCCATTGTGAGGTATGTTCTTACAGAACCTGTCAGCCTCTTCAATTGTGGCAAATCACACGCTCTCTGCGAAATCCTCGCTCAGAGCTATGAGTGCTCAAAGTTCGTCGCTATGTTAAGTCAATGGAACTTTTTGGGCCACTTTTTTGCCCTTGGGGTGAACACCGCACCCCCGATCGCTTATAAAAGTCATAGCACACCTCTCCTCAATAAGCCGGTCGATTTGACACCTCACTCAGGGGTCTGTGACAAACGGTGCGGGGCGAGTTACGCGCCAAACTTTGTCCAGAATAATAATGATAACTAGAATGTACATTTTCTGAAGAAAATGTGAAGTGGTGCTTGCAGTGGCAAAATTCGGCACTCGGTTGCTAGGGTGTTGTACATGATCGCATACGAGCCAACAACCATGTCTGTACGCTGTTGTGGAGCTGAAATATGTCTTCTTTATGTTGCAATATGGTTGCTAGGTGGCTGTAAACGGTTGCTAGGGTGTTAATACAAAGTTACCATGGTGAAATTTACAGACTGTTTCCCAACCAAAACAAAAGAGCCAACCCCCATCTCTATATGATGTTCTGATGCAGAGACATGGGTCTTGATAAACGGTTGCTAGGGTCCTCTGTTTGGTTGCCAGGGAGTGACTTGGCAGATACCAATGATGAAACTGCAAAGGCTTCTTGTCACTCTGAATGATATAAACCAACTCCAATGCCTCTATGACATTCAGAATGGAAGATATCCCTCCTTGGATTTTGGTTGCTAGGGTACTCTGTTTGGTTGCTAGAGAGTGGCTTGGCAGTTGCCAATGATGGAATTCCAAAGGCTTCTTGTCAATATGAATGATATAAACCAACTCCCATGCCTCTGTGACAGTCAGAATAGAAGATATCCCTCTCTGGAGTTTGGTTGCTAGGGTCCTCTGTTTGGTTGCTATGGAGTGGCTTGGCAGCTGTTAATGATGAAACTGCATAAGCTTCTTGTCAGTATGAATGAAAATAAACCAACTCCCATCTCTATACGATGTTCTGATGCAGAGATACAGGTCTTGCTAAACGGTTGCAAGGGGAGTGGTTGCTAGGGAGTGGCTTGGCAGCTGCCAATGATGAAATTAAAAAGGCTTCTTGTCACTATGAATGATAAAAAACCAACTCCCATGCATCTGTGACATACAGAATGGAAGATATCCCTCTTTGGATTTTTGTTGCTAGGGTACTCTGTTTGGTTGCTAGGGAGTAGCTTGGCAGCTGCCAACCATAAAACTCCAGAGGCTGCTTGTCAGTATGAATGATATAAACCAACTCCCAGCTCTATACGATGTTCTGATACAGAGAAATTCTTTTTGCTAAACGGTTGCTAGGGTACTCTGTTTGGTTGCTAGGGAGTGGCTTGGCAGCTGCCAGTGATGAAACTGCAAAGGCTTCTTGTCACTGTGAATGATATAAACCAACTCCCATTTCTTTGTGACATTCAAAATGGAAGATAACCCTCTTTGGATTTTGGTTGCTAGGGTACTCTGTTTGGTTGCTATGGAGTGGCTTGGCAGCTGCCAATAATGAAACTCCAAAGGCTGGTTGTCAGTATGAATGAAACAAACCAACTCCCATGCCTCTGTGACATTCAGAATGGAAGATATCCCTCTTTGCATTTTGGTTGCTAGGGTACTCTGTTTGGTTGCTATGGAGTTGTTTTGCAGCTGCTAATGATGAAACTGTAAAGGCTTATTGTCAGTATGAATGATATAAACCAACTCCCATCTCTATACGATGTTCTGATGCGGAGATATAGGTCTTGCAAAACGGTTGCTAGGGTACTCAAGTTTGGTTGCTATGGAGTGGCTTGGCAGCTGCCAATGATGAAACTGAAAAGGCTTTGTGTCACTATGAATGATATAAACCAATTTGGTTGATATAAACCAACTTGGAATTTGGTTGCTAGGGTACTCTGTTTGGTTGCTATGGAGTTACTTGACAGCTGCCAATGATGAAACTGCAAAGGCTTCTTGTCACTATGAATGATATAAACCAACTCCCATTTCTCTGTTACATTCAGAATGGAAGATATCCCTCTTTGGATTTTGGTTGCTAAGGTGCTCGACAATGGTTGCTAGGGAGGGGATAGGAAGTGTTGAGGTGATTCATGATTGGCTGTTTGCTGCCCCGAGTCAACTGAGACCACCCCCATGTTTCTATGACAATTCAGTCCAGAGATATCCCTTTGATCTCTTTCAATAGAAGTCTATGGGACTTGTTGCTAAGGTGCTCTAAATGGTTGCTAGGGCGTGGCTTGATAGCTTCACAATGATCCTGATAAACTGATTGGTCGTCTGAGTAAAATGAGCCCGCCCCCTTGTCTCTCTGACACTGTGATCCAGACCTACGTTCAATACAAAATCCCTATGCAATGTGTAGGACGGCCCATTTCATGGGGCGTCCTACACCATTGTAAGTCAATGGGAAACTTTGGGACGCTCCTGCCCCCCAGGGGTGCAACTTTTACCCCATTGTGAGGTATGTTCTTACAGAGCCTGTCAGCCTCTTCAAATGTGGCAAATCACACGTTTCTGTGAAATCCTCGCTCAGAGCTACAAGTGGTCAAAGTTCGTCGCAATGTAAAGTCAATGGGACTTTTTTGGCCGCTTTTTCGCCCCTGGGGCGAACACCGCCCCCCCGATCGCTTATAAAAGTCATAGCACACCTCTCCTCAATGAGCCGGTCGATTTGACACCTCACTCAAGGGTCTGTGACAAACGGTGCGGGGCAAGTTACGCGCCAAACTTTGTCCAGAATAATAATAATAATAACTAGAATGTACATTTCCTGAAGAAAATGTGAAGTGGTGCTTGCAGTGACAAAACTCACCACTCGGTTGCTAAAGTGCGTTTAGCTAGTTTTTAGCAAGATTATAACAAAATTATCATCATGCTAGCATTATAAGCATGTGACTAACATAATGCTAGCATGTTGCTAGCATGGTGCTAATATGATTAGCATGTTGCTAGCATCATGCTAGCATGTTTTTAGCAAAAGCTAACGTGAATGTAGCTAGCATGATTAGCATGTTGTTAGCATGATGCTAGCATTTTTTAACAAGATGCTAACATGAATAGCACGTTTGCTAGCATGTTTGTAGCAAGAAGCTAGCATGATTAGCATGTAGCTAGTATCATGCTAGCATCATGCTAGCATTATTAGCATCATGCTAGCATCATGTTAGCATGATTAGCATGTATCTAGCATGATGCTAGCTTGTTTTACCATGTTGCTAGCATGGTTTACCATGATTTACCATAGTTTACCATGATTTACCACAATTTACCATAGTTTACCAGATTTACTATAGTATACCATGATTTACCATGTTCAAGTATGATTTACTATGATTCTACCATGATTTACCACGATTTACTATAGTATACCATGATTTACCATGTTCAAGTTTGATTTACTGATTCTAGCATGATTTACCATAGTTTACCATGATTTACCATAGTTTAACATGATTTACCACAATTTACTATAGTTTACCATGATTTACTATGGTATACCATGATTTACCATGTTCAAGTATGATTTACTGATTCTAGCATGATTTACCATAGTTTACCATGATTTACAATAGTTTACCACGATTTACCACGATTTACTATAGTATACCATGTTGAAGTATGATTTACTGATTCTAGCATGATTTACCATAGTTTACCATGATTTACCATAGTTTACCATGATTTACCACGATTTACCATAGTTTACCATGATTTACTATAGTATACCATGATATACCATGTTCAAGTATGATTTACTGATTCTAGCATGATTTATCATAGTTTACCATGATTTACCATAGTTTACCATGATTTACCATAGTTTACCATGATTTACTATAGTATACCATGATTTACCATGTTGAAGTATGATTTACTGATTCTAGCATGATTTACCATAGTTTACCATGATTTACCATAGTTTACCATGATTTACCACGATTTACCATAGTTTACCATGATTTACTATAGTATACCATGATATACCATGTTCAAGTATGATTTACTGATTCTAGCATGATTTATCATAGTTTACCATGATTTACCATAGTTTACCATGATTTACCATAGTTTACCATGATTTACCATGTTGAAGTATGATTTACTGATTCTAGCATGATTTACCATAGTTTACCATGATTTACCATAGTTTACCATGATTTACCACGATTTACCATAGTTTACCATGATTTACTATAGTATACCATGATATACCATGTTCAAGTATGATTTACTGATTTTAGCATGATTTATCATAGTTTACCATGATTTACCATAGTTTACCATGATTTACTATAGTATACCATGATTTACCATGTTCAAGTATGATTTACTATGATTCTAGCATGATTTACCATAGTTTACCATGATTTACCACGATTTACCATAGTTTACTATGATTTACTATAGTATACCATGATTTACCATGTTTTAGTATGATTTACTATGATTCTAGGATGATTTACCATAGTTTACCATGATTTAGTCAAAAGAGCCAAGTCCCATCTCTATACTATGTTTTGATGCAGAGATATACGTTTTGCTAAACGGTTGCTAGGGTACTCTTTTTGGTTGCTATGGAGTTACTTGGCAGCTGCCAATGATGAAATTCCAAAGGCTTCTTGTCACTATGAATGATATAAACCAACTCCCATGCCTCTGCGACATTCAGAATGGAAGATAACCCTCTTTGGATTTTGGTTGCTAGGGTACTCTGTTTGGTTGCTAGGGAGTGGCTTGTCAGCTGCCAATCATGAAACTCCAAAGGCTTCTTGTCAGTATGAATGATATAAACCAACTCCCATGCCTCTGTGACATTCAGAATGGAAGATATCCCTCTTTGGATTTTGGTTGCTAAGGTGCTCGACAATGGTTGCTAGGGAGGGGCTTGGAAGTGTTTAGGTGATTCATGATTGGCTGTTTGCTGCCCCGAGTCAAATGAGACCACCCCCATGTTTCTATGACAATTCAGTCTGGAGATATCTCTTTGAACTCTTTCAATGGAAGTCTATGGAACTTGTTGCTAAGGGGCTCTAAATGGTTGCTAGGGCGTGGCTTGATAGCTTCACAATGATCCTGAGAGACTGATTGGTCGTCTGAGTAAAATGAGCCCTCCCCCTTGTCTCTATGACACTGTGATCCAGAGCTACGTTCAATACAAAGTCCCTATGCAATTTACCATAGTAGGAAAAGCATGTGTGTTTCACGGGACGTTCCTTCCCCATAGTAAGTCAAAGGGGCAACTTTGGGCATCTCCTGCCCCCCAGGGGTGCAACTTTTACCCCATTGAGAGGTATGTTCTTACAGAGCCTGTCAGCCTCTTCAAATGTGGCAAATCACACGTTTCTGCGAAATCGTCGCTCAGAGTTATGACTCGTCAAAGTTTGTCGCAATGTTAAGTCTATGGGATTTTTCGGACGCTTTTTCGCCTCTGGGGCGAACACCGCACCCCCGATCGCTTATAAAAGTCATAGCACACCTCTCCTTAATGAGCCGGTCGATTTGACACCTCATTCATGGATCTGTGACAAACGGTGCGGGACGAGTTACGCGCCAAACTTTGTGTGGAATAATAAAAAGAAGAATAATAATAACTAGAATGTACATTTCCTGAAGAAAATGTGAAGTGGTGCTTGCAGTGGCAAAATTCGGCACTCGGTTGCTAGGGTGTTGTACATGATCGCATACGAGCCAAAAACCATGTACGCTGTTACTAGGTGGTTTGTAGTAACAGCGCTAGTTGTGGAGCTGAAATATGGCTTCTTTATGTTGCAATATGGTTGCTAGGTGGCTGTAAACGGTTGCTAGGGTGTGAATACAAAGTTACCATGGTGAAATTTACAGACTGTTTCCCAACCAAAACTAAAGAGCCAACCCCCATCTCTATATGATGTTCTGATGCAGAGACATGGGTCTTGATAAACGGTTGCTAGGGTCCTCTGTTTGGTTGCCAGGGAGTGACTTGGCAGATACCAATGATGAAACTGCAAAGGCTTCTTGTCACTCTGAATGATATAAACCAACTCCCATGCCTCTATGACA
>NC_138231.1:21049623-21210513 GCF_964197995.2 Scardinius erythrophthalmus
ACTTAGAAAGAAAAGTAAGAAAGAAAGAAAAGAAAGATTAGTTAGAAAGAAAGAAAAAGAAAAAAGAAAGATTAGCTAGAAAGAAAGAAGATTGGTTAGAAAGAAAGAAAGAAAAAAGAAAGATTAGTTAGAAAGAAAGAAAGAAAAAAGAAAAATAAATATTAGTTAGAAAGAAAGAAAGAAAGAAAGACAAATAAAGATTAGTTAGAAAGAAAGAAAGAAAGAAAGAAAGAAAGAGAGAGAGAGAGAGAGAGAAAGAAAGAAAGAAAGAAAGAAAGAAAGAAAGAAAGAAAGAAAGAAAGAAAGAAAGAAAGAAAGAAAGAAAGAAAGAAAAAAAGAAAGATTAGTTAGAAAGAAAGAAAGAAAGAAAGAAAGAAAGAAAGAAAGAAAGAAAGAAAGAAAGAAAGGTGGATTAGTAAGAAAGAAAGAAAAAGAAAGAAAGAAAGAAAGAAAGAAAGAATGATGGATTAGTTAGAAAAAAGAAAGAAAGGAAGGAAGAAAGAAAGAATGGTGGATTAGTTAGAAAGAAAGAAAGAATGGTGGATTAGTTAGAAAGAAAGAAAGAATGGTGGATTAGTTAGAAAGAAAGAAAGAAAGAAAGAAAGAAAGAAAGAAAGAAAGAAAGAAAGAAAGAAAGAAAGAAAGAAAGAATGGTAGATTAGTTAGAAAGAAAGAAAGAAAGAAAGAAAGAAAGAAAGAAAGAAAGAAAGGTGGATTAGTTAGAAAGAAAGAAAGAAAGAAAGAAAGAAAGAAAGAATGTTGGATTAGTTAGAAAAAAAAGAAAGAAAGGAAGGAAGGAAGAAAGAAAGAATGGTGGATTAGTTAGAAAGAAAGATAGAATGTTGGATTAGTTAGTAAGACAGAAAGAATGGTAGATTAGTTAGAAAGAAAGAAAGAATGGTAGATTAGTTAGAAAGAAAGAAAGAAACAAAAACAGAAAGAAAGAAAGAAAGAAAGAAAGAAAGAAAGAAAGAAAGAAAGAAAGAAAGAAAGAAATGTGGATTAGTTAGAAAGAAAAAGAAAGAAAGAAAGAAAGAAAGAAAGTTGGATTAGTTAGAAAAAAGAAAGAAAGGAAGGGAGAAAGAAAGAATGGTGGATTAGTTAGAAAGAAAGAAAGAATGGTGGATTAGTTAGAAAGAAAGATAGAATGTTGGATTAGTTAGAAAGACAGAAAGAATGGTAGATTAGTTAGAAAGAAAGAAAGAATGGTAGATTAGTTAGAAAGAAAGAAAGAAAGAAAGAAAGAAAGAAAGAAAGAAAGAAAGAAAGAAAGAAAGAAAGAAAGAAAGAAAAAAAAGAAAGAAAGAAAGTTGGATTAGTTAGAAAGAAAGAAAGAAAGAAAGAAAGAAAGAATGGTGGATTAGTTAGAAAGAAAGAAAGAAAGAATGGTGGATTAGTTAGAAAAAAGAAAGAAAGAAAGAAAGAAAGAAAGAAAGAAAGAAAGAAAGAAAGAAAGAAAGAAAGAAAGAAAGAAAGAAAGACTAATTAATTAGAAAGAAAGAGATTAGTGAGAGAGAAAGAATAAAATTGATTAGAAAGAAAGAAAGAAAGAAAGAAAGAAAGAAAGAAAGAAAAAAGAAAGAAAGAATGAAAGATTAGTTAGAAAGAAAGAAAGAGAAGAAAGAAAGAAAGAAAGAAAGAAAGAAAGAAAAAGAAAGAATAGTTAAAAAGAAGAAAGATTAGCTAAAAAGATTAGCTAGAAAGAAAGAAAAGTAGGAAAGAAAAAAGAAAGATTAGTTAGAAATAAAAAGAAAGATAAGAAATAAAAAAGAAAGAAAGAAAGAAAGAAAGAAAGAAAGAAAGAAAGAAAGAAAAAAGATTAGTACAAAGAGAAAAGAAAAAGAAAGATTAGTAAGAAAGAAAAAGAAAAGAAAGAAAGAAAATTAGTTAGAAAGAAAAATAAATAAATAAATAAAAAAGATTAGTTAGAAAGAAAAGAAAGATTAGAAAGAAAGAAAGAAAGAAAGATTGGTACAAAGACAAAAGAAAAAAGAAAGATTAGTTAGAAAGAAAGAAAAAGAAAGATTAGTTAGAAAGAAAGAAAAAAGAAAGATTAGTTAGAAAGAGAGAAAGAAAGAAAGAAAGAAAGAAAGAAAGAAAGAAAGAAAGAAAGAAAGAAAGAAAGAAAGAAAGAAAGAAAGAAAAAAGATTAGTACAAAGAGAAAAGAAAAAGAAAGATTAGTTAGAAAGAAAAAGAAAAGAAAGAAAATTAGTTAGAAAGAAAAATAAATAAATAAATAAAAAAGATTAGTTAGAAAGAAAAGAAAGATTAGAAAGAAAGAAAGAAAGAAAGATTGGTACAAAGACAAAAGAAAAAAGAAAGATTAGTTAGAAAGAAAGAAAAAGAAAGATTAGTTAGAAAGAAAGAAAAAAGAAAGATTAGTTAGAAAGAGAGAAAGAGAGAAAGAAAGAAAGAAAGAAAGAAAGAAAGAAAGAAAGAAAGAAAGAAAGAAAGAAAGAAAGAAAGAAAGCGAAAGAATGAATGAAAGAAAAAAATAAAAGATTAGGTAGAAAGAAAGAATGAAAGAAAAAATAAAGATTAGGTAGAAAGAAAGAATGAAAGAAAAAATAAAGATTAGGTAGAAAGAAAGAAAGAATAAAAAGAAAGAAAGAAAGAAAGAAAGAAAGAAAGAAAGAAAGAAAGAAAGAAAGAAAGAAAGAAAGAATGAAAAACTAAAGAAAGATTAGGTAGAAAGAAAGAATGAAAGAAAGAATAAAGAAAGATTAGGTAGAAAGAAAGAAAGAATAAAAAGAAAGAAAGAAAGAAAGAAAGAAAGAAAGAAAGAAAGAAAGAAAGAAAGATTAGGTAGAAAGAATGAAAGAAAAAATAAAGAAAGAAAAAGATTAGGTAAAAAGAAAGAAAGAAAGAAAGAAAGAAAGAAAGAAAGAAAGAAAGAAAGAAAGAAAGAAAGAAAGAAAAGATTAGGTAGAAAGAAAGAATGGTGGATTGGTTAGTTAGAAAGAAAGATGGATTAGTTAGAAAGAAAGAAAAATGGATTAGTTAAAAAGAAAGAAAGAAAATAGATTAGTTAGAATGAAAGAAAGAAAGAAAGACTGGTTAGTTAGAAAGAAAGATAGATTAGTAAGAGAGAAAGAAAAATTTATAAGAAAGAAAGAAAGAAAGAAAGAAAGAAAGAAAGAAAGAAAGATTAGTTAGAAAAAAAGAAAAAAGAAAAATGGATTAGTTAAAAAGAAAGACTAGCTAGAACAGTAGATCAGTTAGTTAGAAAGAAAGAAATATTGATCAGTTAGAAAGAAAGAAAGATGGTTTATTTAGAAAGATTATTATTTGGTTAGAAAGACAGAAAGATAGGTTGTTAGAAAGAAAGAAAGAAAGAAAGAAAGAAAGAAAGAAAGAAAGAAAGAAAGAAAGAAAGAAAGAAAGAAAGAAAGAAAGAAAGAAAGAAAGAAAGATTGGTTAGAAAGAAAGAAAGATAGATTGTTAGAAAGATAGAAAGAAAGATAGATTGTTAGAAAGATAGAAAGAAAGATAGATTGGTTTGATAGATAGATAGATAGATAGATAGATAGATAGATAGATAGATAGATAGATAGATAGATAGATAGATAGATAGATAGATAGATAGAAAGAGATTAGTGAGAGAGAAAGAATAAAATTGATTAGAAAGAAAGAAAGAAAGAAAGAAAGAAAGAAAGAAAAAAGAAAGAAAGAAAGATGGATTAGTTAGTTAAAAAGAAAGAAAGAAAGAAAGAAAGAAAGAAAGAAAGAAAGAAAGAAAATATAAGTTAGAAAGAAAGAATGAAAGATTAGTTAGAAAGAAAGAAAGAGAAGAAAGAAAGAAAGAAAAAGAAAGAATAGTTAAAAAGAAGAAAGATTAGCTAAAAAGAAGATTAGCTAGAAAGAAAGAAAAGTAGGAAAGAAAAAAGAAAGATTAGTTAGAAATAAAAAGAAAGATAAGAAATAAAAAAGAAAGAAAGAAAGAAAGAAAGAAAGAAAGAAAGAAAGAAAGAAAGAAAGAAAGAAAGAAAAAAGATTAGTACAAAGAGAAAAGAAAAAGAAAGATTAGTTAGAAAGAAAAAGAAAAGAAAGAAAGAAAATTAGTTAGAAAGAAAAAGAAATAAATAAATAAAAAAGATTAGTTAGAAAGAAAAGAAAGATTAGAAAGAAAGAAAGAAAGAAAGAAAGATTGGTACAAAGACAAAAGAAAAAAGAAAGATTAGTTAGAAAGAAAGAAAAAGAAAGATTAGTTAGAAAGAAAGAAAAAAGAAAGATTAGTTAGAAAGAGAGAAAGAGAGAAAGAAAGAAAGAAAGAAAGAAAGAAAGAAAGAAAGAAAGAAAGAAAGAAAGAGAAAGAATGAATGAAAGAAAAAAATAAAAGATTAGGTAGAAAGAAAGAATGAAAGAAAAAATAAAGATTAGGTAGAAAGAAAGAAAGAATAAAAAGAAAGAAAGAAAGAAAGAAAGAAAGAAAGAAAGAAAGAAAGAAAGAAAGAAAGAAAGAAAGAGAAAGAATGAAAGAAAAACTAAAGAAAGATTAGGTAGAAAGAAAGAATGAAAGAAAGAATAAAGAAAGATTAGGTAGAAAGAAAGAAAGAATAAAAAGAAAGAAAGAAAGAAAGAAAGAAAGATTAGGTAGAAAGAATGAAAGAAAAAATAAAGAAAGAAAAAGATTAGGTAAAAAGAAAGAAAGAAAGAAAGAAAGAAAGAAAGAAAGAAAGAAAGAAAGAAAGAAAGAAAGAAAGAAAGAAAGAAAAGATTAGGTAGAAAGAAAGAATGGTGGATTGGTTAGTTAGAAAGAAAGATGGATTAGTTAGAAAGAAAGAAAAATGGATTAGTTAAAAAGAAAGAAAGAAAATAGATTAGTTAGAATGAAAGAAAGAAAGAAAGACTGGTTAGTTAGAAAGAAAGATAGATTAGTAAGATAGAAAGAAAAATTTATAAGAAAGAAAGAAAGAAAGAAAGAAAGAAAGAAAGAAAGAAAGAAAGAAAGAAAGAAAGAAAGAAAGAAAGAAAGAAAAAAAAAGATTAGTTAGAAAAAAAGAAAAAAGAAAAATGGATTAGTTAAAAAGAAAGACTAGCTAGAACAGTAGATCAGTTAGTTAGAAAGAAAGAAATATTGATCAGTTAGAAAGAAAGAAAGCAAGATGTTTATTTAGAAAGATTATTATTTGGTTAGAAAGACAGAAAGATAGATTGTTAGAAAGAAAGAAAGAAAGAAAGAAAGAAAGAAAGAAAGAAAGAAAGAAAGAAAGAAAGAAAGAAAGAAAGAAAGAAAGAAAGAAAGAAAGAAAGATTGGTTAGAAAGAAAGATAGATTGTTAGAAAGATAGAAAGAAAGATAGATTGTTAGAAAGATAGAAAGAAAGATAGATTGGTTTGATAGATAGATAGATAGATAGATAGATAGATAGATAGATAGATAGATAGATAGATAGATAGATAGATAGATAGATAGATAGATAGATAGATAGATAGATAGAAAGGTAGGTAGGTAGGTAGGTAGGTAGGTAGATAGATAGATAGATAGATAGATAGATAGATAGATAGATAGATAGATAGATAGATAGATAGATAGATAGATAGATAGATAGATAGATAGATAGATAGATAGATAGATAGATAGATAGATAGATAGATAGATTGGTTTGAAAGAAAGAAAGATAGATTGTTAGAAAGATAGAAAGAAAGATAGATTGTTAGAAAGATAGAAAGAAAGATAGATTGGTTTGATAGATAGATAGATAGATAGATAGATAGATAGATAGATAGATAGATAGATAGATAGATAGATAGATAGATAGATAGATAGATAGATAGATAGATAGATAGGTTAGAAAGAAAGAAAGAAAGAAAGAAAGAAAGAAAGAAAGAAAGAAAGAAAGAAAGAAAGAAAGATTGGTTAGAAAGAAAGAAAGATAGATTGTTAGAAAGAAAGAAAGATAGATTGATTAGAAAGAAAGAAAGATAGATTGTTAGAAAGAAAGAAAGATAGATTGGTTAGAAAGAAAGAAAGATAGATTGGTAAGAAAGAAAGATAGATTGTTAGAAAGAAAGATAGATAAATTGGTTAGAAAGAAAGAAAGATAGATTGTTAGAAAGAAAGAAAGATAGATTGTTAGAAAGAAAGAAAGATAGATTGGTTAGAAAGAAAGAAATGCTATATTGTTAGAAAGATAGAAAAAGATAGATTGGTTTGAAAGAAAGAAAGATAGATTGTTAGAAAGTAAGATAGATAGATAGATAGATAGATAGATAGATAGATAGATAGATAGATAGATAGATAGATAGATAGATAGATAGATAGATAGATAGATAGAAAGATAGATTGTTAGAAAGAAAGAAAGATAGATTGGTTAGAAAGAAAGAAAGATAGATTGGTAAGAAAGAAAGATAGATTGTTAGAAAGAAAGATAGATAAATTGGTTAGAAAGAAAGAAAGATAGATTGTTAGAAAGAAAGAAAGATAGATTGTTAGAAAGAAAGAAAGATAGATTGGTTAGAAAGAAAGAAATGCTATATTGTTAGAAAGATAGAAAAAGATAGATTGGTTTGAAAGAAAGAAAGATAGATTGTTAGAAAGTAAGATAGATAGATAGATAGATAGATAGATAGATAGATAGATAGATAGATAGATAGATAGATAGATAGATAGATAGATAGATAGATATCTAAGTACATTGAATGGTAGTTTAATTGAGTCTAGGGCTTCAGAGAATTTAGATTTGAGATTTTGGCTTGTACACTAACGGGCCACCGTAGTCTTGGCTCATTTTGAGCAGTCTGCAGTGAAAGTCAATGGGGTTTTTATGATTTTTAATATTCATTTTTAAGAAAACCGTAACTCAAACCAGTGTGAAAAGATATAGCAACTCAAGTCAGAACAGTCTGAAGGTCTGACCCAAGTTTGGAGTTTGTAGGGTGTTCTGGGTGGTTGCTATGGTGTTACTAGGTGGTTGGTAGTTGTCACAGATGGTTACTATGAAGTCTTTATAGAGTTCTTAGCATGATCTTGGCATGATATAGCACTTAACTAACCGCTATTAGCATGTAGCTATTCACTGCTAGCATGTGTAGCATGTTGGAAGTGCTGTTTGCTAGCATGAGTCAAAAGAGCCAAACCTCATCTCTATACGATGTTCTGATACAGAGATATAGGTCTTGCAAAACGGTTGCTTGGGTACTCACGTTTGGTTGCTATGGAGTTGCTTGGGAGCTGGAAGCTTTAAACTTAAGAAGTTTAAAGTGGTTTGAAGTTTAAAGTAGTTTCCGAGTTTTGAGTTTACAAGTTTACAAGTTTACAAGTTTAACTGAGTTTAGAGTGTATGTGTGTGTGTGTGTGTGTGTGTTCACACACACACACACACACACACACACACACACTCAGAGTTCATGAGTTTAGAGTTTATAAGTCTATAAATTGATGAGTTTATAAGTGTAAGGGTTTTTGAGTTTAGAGTTTATAAGTTTTAAATGAGTTTAGAGTTTATAAGTTTAAATGAGTTTAGACTTTATAAGTTTAAATGAGTTTAAGAGTTCAGAGTTTATTAATTTATGAGTTAAAGAGTTCATAAGTCTATGAATTCATGAGTTAATAAGTTAATTAGTTTATAAGTGTATGAGTTTAGAGTTTATTAGTTTAAATGAGTCTCATTGGCTAATATAGTATATAGAATGGCAGTTTGGACTCTGAGGTCTCGCCTAGCCTTCTTCACCGAGACTGCTCCCCCGCCCGCCGCGGCGTCGCGCCGTAAAAAGCGCCGTGCCCAGCGGGCCCCGGAACCCTCCCCCAGCCGCCAAAGCTCGCCGGTTCGCCCGCCTGCTTCCCCGGCTTCTTCTGTTTCGCTTCCTGACGGACAGCGGCCGCCGTCTGCCGCCGCTTCCGTTGATATCGCGGATGAGGAAGCCCTGCTGGGAGAGGATGATTCCTGCTCTATCCTGGCGTCAGGCAGTGAGGATTGGGCGGGCTCCGAGGACCCCGCACCCCCTGCCCGCACATCGTCAGGCAAGAGAGCTTCCATCGAGACGGAACTCACGCGAGTACTCGCACAGGCCACGGCGAGCCTCGGCCTCGAGTGGTCTTCGCCTGAGCAGCCCGCTCACAACCGGCTGGATGGATTTTTCCTGCCTGGGGAGCGCGCTTTGCCTGTGTCCAGACCGGCGCCTTTTCTTCCTGAGTTACACGAAGAAGTGGCCAAGTCCTGGAGCGCCCCCTATTCTGCTAGAGTGCGTCCTGCTGTTTCTTTGGCATTCTCCACCGTTGACGATGCCAAGAACAAAGGATACCTCTCGCTGCCGCCGGTTGAAGAGGCGATATCGGCCCACTTATGCCCGCCCTCCGCTGGACGGCGCGCTAAGCCGGCCCTACCCTCTAAAGCTTGCCACACGACGTCAAGCTTGCTCCACCGCGCTTTCTCCGCCGCCGGGCAAGCTGCGTCAGCGTTGCACACCATGGCAACGCTCCAGATCTTCCAGGCCGATCTCCTCCGTAAGCTGGACGAGGAAGGACCTGACGCGATCTGCGTGCCGGACTTAAGGAGTGCCACGGACCTCGCTCTTCGTGCTACTAAGTCCGCAGCACAAGCCATTGGACGGACTATGGCTTCTCTCACCGTGTCTGAGAGACACCTCTGGCTGACGCTCTCGGAAATGGCCGAGTCTGAAAGCACCGCGTTCCTCGACGCCCCGCTTTCCGCTACAGGCCTCTTTGGATCCTCCGTCAAGAATTTCGCGGAGAGATTCGCAGAGGTACAGAAAGCGTCTCAGGCTATGAAGCACTTCCTCCCGAAGCGCTCCAGCTCTGCAGCAGGCCGTGCGAAACCGTCTGCTCAGAGCTCACAGCCACAGCCACCGTCCACTGCCTCCACTTCACAGCGCCGCCAGGCCAGAAGCGCGAGACCGCGCTCCCGCTCATCCGGTCGCCGCCCCGCAGGACGCGGCCCGCGACCTAGGATCACGGTGAAGCCCGAGGCCCCGAAGTCGTCCTAGCACAGCTAGGAAAACGACGGTGTTCCAGTCCCGCTGCGGCCGGACTCACACCAAAGCTATTCGCTCGTCCAGTTCCAGAAAATGTGACTGTTCCAGTGTTTTCTGCAGCCAACAAGTCGGTTCTGTCACCCGCTTGCCTGCACACAAATGCCGTTTTCACGGCTACCCAGATAAATCCCCAAGAGAGTGTATTTTCTGGTGTCCCGGCCACGGCCGATGGTGTTTCGTGTGTAGTAAGAATGCCCACTGCCCAGTGCCCATCCCTACACATAAGCACAGCCTGTCACACAGGGCTTGCGCACATAAAACCGACTCAGATCAGTTGCGCTTCAAACATGGTGAACGTGCCCACTACCCAGTGCCCACTAACACCACGTTATGCATGTCTCACGGTTTCTGTAAAAACGAAACCAACGTGCACTCGCTTCACGCAAGCGAACAATGTTTTCGGTGTGATAAATGTGCCCGCTGTCCCGCGCCCACATCCACACATAGACATGACAGTTCCCACGGGAACCGCCCAGCCCTCCCCCTCGCGGTTAACCACCGCAGAGGAGTCGAGCGCAGGCAATCTGCCCGCTGTCATCAGCGCGCCCCATGCCTCAAATGTCACGAGCGACACGCTCGTGTTACAGCACACCGAAGCTTCTCCATCGCTGAGCGAGCGGAGCGTGCTTCGTATTCGACCCCTAGCTATCCATGCAGACGCATGGGCAAAGCTACCCGGGGTCTCGAAGTGGGTGCTGAACATTATAGAAAGAGGCTATTCGCTGCAGTTTCGCCGACGCCCTCGCCGCTATGTGGCGCGCGTCGAGACCACGGTGAAAACAGAAGTAGCACATCCACTTCGAGCCGAAGTGACGAAACTATTGAGCAAAGGGGCCATAGAACCTCTCTCTCAAGATCAGAGCGAGGGAGGGCTATACAGCAGATACTTCCTGGTACCGAAAAAAGACGGGGGTCTCAGACCCATACTAGATCTAAGGCAACTGAACAAAGTGCTTGTGAAGCGACAGTTCAGGATGCTCACGACCAGGCAAATCCTTGTGCAGATTCGCCAAGGAGATTGGTTTGTGTCAATAGATCTGAAAGACGCGTATTTTCAAATACAGATAGCGTCACGTCACAGGCGATATTTGAGATTCGCTTTCGAGGGCCAGGCATATCAGTACACAGTCCTGCCGTTCGGTTTGTCCCTAGCACCCCGTACATTTACGAAGTGCATGGATGCGGCGCTCGCACCCCTCAGAATGAGAGGCATACGAGTGCTGAACTATTTGGACGATTGGCTGATTCTAGCGCAATCTCGCGCAGTGCTCATAGAACACACGACCATTTTACTCGATCACCTCGAGGATTTAGGTCTGAGTGTCAATTGGGCAAAGAGCTCCCTGTCACCCAGTCAGAAAATATCTTTCCTGGGCGCAGAACTGGACTCACTATCCATGATAGCGCGACTATCACAACAGCGCGCGGTAGACATTCGACGCACAGCGAACTCTTTTCGCTGCGGCGCGTTTGTCCCGCTCAAGAAATTTCAGAAGATGCTAGGTCTCATGGCCTCAGCATCGTCAGTGCTCCAGCTGGGTCTGCTCCGCATGCGCCCGCTGCAGTTTTGGCTGAAAGCGCGAGTCCCACGCGAAGCGTGGGCACCCGGTTTGCTTCGCCTCAGGGTCAATCAGAAATGCGTCACGGCTCTGAAACCCTGGAAAGCGAACGACTGGTACCAATCAGGTTTAAGCCTGGGGACTTCCTCGAGGGTGAAAGTGGTGTCCACGGACGCGTCCACCACGGGATGGGGAGCGCTGCTCGAGGGCAGACGGTTCTTCGGCCAGTGGTCAGAACGGGAGAAGCTCCTGCACATAAACTGCCTCGAAATGCTGGCAGTAGACAACGCGCTGACGCGTTTTTGTCCCCAAATAAAAGGTCACCACGTCTTGGTCCGTTCGGACAACATGTCTGTGGTGTCCTACATAAATCGCCAGGGCGGCATCAGATCCGAGAAACTGTACAGGCTGGCAGAACGCCTCCTGGTTTGGGCTCAGTGCAACCTGCGCTCGCTCAGAGCGGCGCACGTGCCAGGGATCTTGAATTTAGGACCGGACAGACTGTCCAGGAACAATGTTCCGGCTGGCGAATGGTCTCTACACCCACAGACAGTCCAACTACTGTGGAAGAAATTCGGCAGAGCGGAAGTGGACCTGTTTGCGTCTCAAGAAAACGCTCACTGTCAAGAATTTTTCTCCAAGAGCAGGAGCACGCTGGCCCATGTGTGGCCCCGCCGCCCGCTCTATGCTTTTCCCCCCGTCTCTCTCCTGCCTCAGGTGATAGAACGGATCAGGGAAGAAGGATGCTCAGTACTGCTGGTAGCACCGTTCTGGAAAAACCAACCTTGGTTTCCAGCCGTGATGCAGTTAGCAAGTACTACCCCGTGGCCAGTACCAGTGAGGAGAGATCTCCTCTCACAGGCCCGCGGCTCGATCTGGCATCCTCACCCGGAGCTATGGTCCCTTCATGTCTGGGCCATCAACAGGTACATGTTGGACTCCCTAAAGGAGTATTAAACACGATCACGCAGGCTAGAGCTCCGTCTACAAGGCGACTCTATTCTTCGAAATGGTCAGTGTTTTCGGGCTGGTGCACAGCCCGTGGTGTGTCACCCACAAACTGTGATGTGACGGAGGTGCTTTCCTTCCTACAAGAGCTGTTGGATGGGGGCAGGGCCCCCTCCACGCTCAAAGTTTATGTGGCGGCTATAGCAGCGTTCTCAGAAACAACGCTTGGTCAGTCAATAGGAAGGAACGATTTAGTCATCCGCTTCCTTAGAGGAGCTAAGAGACTGAATCCTCCCAGACCTCCCTCAGTCCCCGTATGGGACCTTTCTACGGTTCTGGAAGCCATGAAAGGTGCGCCATTTGAGCCTTTACAGTCAATCATTTGAAACACCTGTCTTTCAAAACGGTGTTTTTGCTGGCTCTCGCTTCAGTGAAGCGCATAGGGGATCTGCACGCGCTCTCTGTGAGCGCGGCGTGCGTGGAGTTTGGGCCCAATGACTCAAAAGTTATACTCAAACCTAAGCATGGTTATGTTCCAAAATCCCTCAACACACCGTTTAGGGCGCAGATTATCTCTCTGTCAGCCCTGCCGGTCCCTGATGAGGAAAGAGACGCGAGCCTCCTTTGCCCAGTCAGGGCATTACGAGCTTATGTGTCTCGCTCGTCTGTTTTCAGACAGACGGAACAGCTCTTTGTTTCGTTTAGCGGACGTTCTAAGGGACTAGCCGCGTCGAAACAGAGCCTATCCAGATGGATAGTTGATGCTATAGCGCTGGCATACGCCTCCAAGGGCATCCAGTGCCCTTTGGGTGTCAGAGCGCACTCCACGAGAGGCATGGCCTCTTCGTGGGCCTGGTCAAGTGGGATTGCCTTGCAAGATATTTGTATGGCGGCAGGCTGGGCCTCCCCGTCTACATTTATAAGGTTTTATAACCTAGAGGTTCTCGCCCTGCAGGCCAGGCTGCTGTCGGTCTAAACTACCAGTATTATCTGACCTGATGCGTTCAGCTCAGAATGCTGCGTTTGCTGAGCACAGCTCAGCGTTCGACAGTATAAAGCTGGGCAAACTGTGTAAGACCCACATTTTTCCCCATCAGTTCAGGCCGTACCCCGCCCTGTCTGTATGATGAAATTCGCGTCCCATCGACGCTACTTTATGTGGAAAAGTGAGGCTGCACCCCTCCTTCTTCCCGGACTCCCTGTGAGTTCACTGAGTGATTGTGCACTATATGTACCCCGGGCTTTCGCCCTTGGGTCTTTGGTGTCAGATCTCAGCATACACGGCGTTTTACATTGGGTCCCCTAGCGTAAGATATCTTACGCAGTACGAGAGACCTCTCGTAAGAGAACGTACTCGGGTACTAACGTAACCTCGGTTCTCTCTAGAAGAGGGAACGAGTACTGCGTATCTTGCCGTGCATGCACACGCTCTGGTTGCTTCGATGATGAAAAACCAGATAATAGCTGCCTGCGAGCGATATTTATAGGCCTAGACCACGCCCATTTCGGCGGGACGTGACGCAGCGGGCGCGAAGTGCCCTGATTGGGTCTGACGTCACGCCAGGCCTCGCTCGATAGGCTGCTGCAGTTGCCGCAGAGCAGCCAATAGGCGCGCGAGCTGTCTCGTCTATGTCTGCATTGCTGCTGCAACGCGTTTTGCATTATTACAAAATTAAGGATAATTTTTGGCTTCAATATCTCGCGGAAAAGGATTTTCCCCTAGCGTAAGATATCTTACGCAGTACTCGTTCCCTCTTCTAGAGAGAACCGAGGTTACGTTAGTAACCGAGTACGTTTTCTTTTGAAGTATCGGTGCACCGTGCAACAGAGCAAGGTAGGAAACTTACTTCCATATGTCACTCCTCCTCGCGTCATATTTTTCTACGAGTCGTGGACCACTTGTGCTCATAGACAGTATATAAACGATTGTGCTTGCACATGCAACCATCTCTGTAGTGTTTTGTCACATGACACTGACAGCGGCAGATTCTTTGCTGCGTGCGTCAGGAAAAAAACACAGACGTCCATAGGGAGGCAGGTTTTTTTGTTTTGTTTTTTAAGTATCGATACTGATCAATATAGGTATCGTGACGTTTTTAATTTCCGAGTATCGCGATACTTTTTAAGTATCGATACATCGTGCAACACTACTAGGCGGTTGCTAGGGTATTCTGGGTGGTTGCTAGGCGGTTGCTAGGGTGTTCTGGGTGGTTGCTATGGTGTTGCTAGGCAGTTGCTAGGGTATTCTGGGTGGTTGCTAGGCAGTTGCTAGGGTGTTTTGGGTGGTTGCTATGGTGTTGCTAGGCGGTTGCTAGGGTGTTCTGGGTGGTTGCTAGGCAGTTACTAAGGTATTCTGGGTGGTTGCTAGGCGGTTGCTAGGGTGTTCTGGGCTGTTGCTATGGTGTTACTAGGTGGTTGGTAGTTGTCACAGATGGTTACTATGGAGCCTTTACAGAGTTCTTAGCATGATCTTGGCATGAGACACACACACACACACACACACACACACTATCTCTCTCACACACACACTCACTAACTCACACACACACACAGACAAGCTCATTAACACACACACACACACACACACACACACACACACACACACACACACACACACACACACACACACGCGCACATACACACACTCTCTCTCTCACACACACACACACACTCAGAGTTTATATGAGTTTAGAGTTTATAAGTGTACAAGTTTTTGAGTTAAGAGTTTATAAGTTTAAATGAGTGTGTACGAGTATTTGAGTTTACACACACACACACACACACACACACACACAAACACACACACATAGACACACACGCTCTCTCTCTCTCTCACACACACACGTTTTGAGTTTAGAGTTCATTAGTTTAAATGAGTCTCAATGGCTCATATAGTATATAGAACGGCAGTTTGGTTTAGTCTTCAAGGTATTTTGATTTGAATTTTCGTCGGTTTGAATTTTTTAGAACTCCCAATGTAAGTCAATGGGAGTTTTTGAATGAGTTTTTTCGAGTTTTGATCGTCATTTTTAGGAAAACCGTAAGTCCGATCAGTCTGAAAAGATATAGCAACGCGAGTCAGATCAGTTTAAGTGTCTGAGCCGAGTTTGGAGTATGTAGAGTTAAAGCTCCAGGAGGAGTTTGAGTTGTAAATTTTTAGGGTCAGAAGAATAATAATAACTAGATGCAAAAGTTCGTCGAGACAAACTTTAAGTTGGCTTGAGAAAGTTTGGACCAGAACGCTTTTTGCTAGGCGGTTGCTAGGGTCTTTTGGGTGGTTGCTAGGCGGTTGCTAGGGTCTTTTGGGTGGTTGCTATGCTGTTTCTAGGCGGTTGCTAGGGTATTCTGGGTGGTTGCTAGGCGGTTGCTAGGGTGTTTTGGGTGGTTGCTAGGCGGTTGCTAGGGTGTTCTGGGTGGTTGCTATGGTGTTGCTAGGCGGTTGCTAGGGTGTTCTGGGTGGTTGCTATGGTGTTGCTAGGCGGTTGCTAGGGTATTCTTGGTGGTTGCTAGGCGGTTGCTAGGGTGTTCTGGGTGGTTGATATGGTGTTGCTAGGCGGTTGCTAAGGTATTCTGGGTGGTTGCTAGGCGGTTGCTAGTGTGTTCTGAGTGGTTGCTATGGTGTTGCTAGGGTGTTCTGGGTGGTTGCTAGGCGGTTGCTAGGGTGTTCTGGGTGGTTGCTATGGTGTTGCTAGGCGGTTGCTAGGGTATTCTGGGTGGTTGCTAGGCGGTTGCTAGGGTGTTCTGGGTGGTTGCTATGGTGTTGCTAGGCGGTTGCTAGGGTATTCTGAGTGGTTGCCAAGCGGTTGCTAGGGTGTTGCTAGGCGGTTGCTAAGGTATTCTGGGTGGTTGCTAGGCGGTTGCTAGGGTGTTCTGAGTGGTTGCTATGCTGTTGCTAGGGTGTTCTGGGTGGTTGCTAGGCGGTTGCTAGGGTGTTCTGGGTGGTTGCTATGGTGTTGCTAGGCGGTTGCTAGGGTATTCTGGGTGGTTGCTAGGCGGTTGCTAGGGTGTTCTGGGTGGTTGCTAGGCGGTTGCTAGGGTATTCTGAGTGGTTGCTAGGCGGTTGCTAGGGTGTTCTGGGTGGTTGCTATGGTGTTGCTAGGCGGTTGCTAAGGTATTCTGGGCAGTTACTAGGCGGTTGCTAGGGTGTTCTGGGCGGTTGCTATGGTGTTGCTAGGTGGTTGGTAGTTTTCACAGATGGTTACTATGGAGTCTTTATAGAGTTCTTAGCATGATCTTGGCATGATATAGCACTTAACTACTCGTTATTAGCATGTAGCTATTCAGTGCTAGCATGTGTAGCATGTTGGAAGTGCTGTTTGCTAGCATGAGTCAAAAGAGCCAAACCTCATCTCTATACGATGTTCTGATACAGAGATATAGGTCTTGCAAAACGGTTGCTAGGGTACTCAAGTTTGGTTGCTATGGAGTTGCTTGGGAGCTGGAAGCTTTAAACTTAAGAAGTGGTTTGAAGTTTAAAGTAGTTTACGAGAATTTGAGTTTTGAGTTTAAATGAGTTTAGAGTTTAAGTTTAAATGAGTTTAGTGTGTGTGTGTGTGTGTGTGTGTGTGAACACACACACACACACACACACTCAGAGTTTATGATTTTAGAGTTTATAAGTGTATAAATTGATGAGTTTATAAGTGTAAGAGTTTTTGAGTTTAGAGTTTATACGTTTTAAATGAGTTTAGAGTTTATAAGTTTTAATGAGTTTAGAGTTTATAAGTTTAAATGAGTTTAAGAGTTCAGAGTTTATTAATTTATGAGTTTAAGAGTTCATAAGTCTATGAATTCATGAGTTTATAAGTTAATTAGTTTATAAGTGTATGAGTTTAGAGTTTATTAGTTTAAATGAGTCTCAATGGCTCATATAGTATATAGAATGGCAGTTTGGTTTAGTCTTCAAGGTGTTTAGATTTAAATTTTGTCGGTTTGAATTTTTTAGAACTCCCCAATGTAAGTCAATGGGAGTTTTTGAATGAGTTTTTCCGAGTTTTGATCGTCATTTTTAGGAAAACCGTAAGTCCGATCAGTCTGAAAAGATATAGCAACGCGAGTCAGATCAGTTTGAGTGTCTGTGCCGAGTTTGGAGTATGTGGAGTTAAAGCTCTAGGAGGAGTTTGAGTTGTAAATTTTTAGGGTCAGAAGAATAATAATAACTAGATGCAAAAGTTCGTCGAGACAAACTTTAAGTTGGCTTGAGAAAGTTTGGACCAGAACGCTTTTTGCTAGGCGGTTGCTAGGGTCTTTTGGGTGGTTGCTAGGCGGTTGCTAGGGTCTTTTGGGTGGTTGCTATGCTGTTTCTAGGCGGTTGCTAGGGTATTTTGGGTGGTTGCTAGGCGGTTGCTAGGGTGTTCTGGGTGGTTGCTATGGTGTTGCTAGGCGGTTGCTAGGGTGTTCTGGGTGGTTGCTATGGTGTTGCTAGGCGGTTGCTAGGGTATTCTTGGTGGTTGCTAGGCGGTTGCTAGGGTGTTCTGGGTGGTTGATATGGTGTTGCTAGGCGGTTGCTAAGGTATTCTGGGTGGTTGCTAGGCGGTTGCTAGGGTGTTCTGAGTGGTTGCTATGGTGTTGCTAGGGTGTTCTGGGTGGTTGCTAGGTGGTTGCTAGGGTGTTCTGGGTGGTTGCTATGGTGTTGCTAGGCGGTTGCTGGTGTATTCTGAGTGGTTGCTAGGCGGTTGCTAGGGTGTTGCTAGGCGGTTGCTAAGGTATTCTGGGTGGTTGCTAGGCGGTTGCTAGGGTGTTCTGAGTGGTTGCTATGCTGTTGCTAGGGTGTTCTGGGTGGTTGCTAGGCGGTTGCTAGGGTGTTCTGGGTGGTTGCTATGGTGTTGCTAGGCGGTTGCTAGGGTATTCTGGGTGGTTGCTAGGCGGTTGCTAGGGTGTTCTGGGTGGTTGCTATGGTGTTGCTAGGCGGTTGCTAGGGTATTCTGAGTGGTTGCTAGGCGGTTGCTAGGGTGTTCTGGGTGGTTGCTATGGTGTTGCTAGGCGGTTGCTAAGGTATTCTGGGCGGTTACTAGGCGGTTGCTAGGGTGTTCTGGGCGGTTGCTATGGTGTTGCTAGGTGGTTGGTAGTTGTCACAGATGGTTACTATGGAGTCTTTATAGAGTTCTTAGCATGATCTTGGCATGATATAGCACTTAACTACTCGTTATTAGCATGTAGCTATTCAGTGCTAGCATGTGTAGCATGTTGGAAGTGCTGTTTGCTAGCATGAGTCAAAAGAGCCAAACCTCATCTCTATACGATGTTCTGATACAGAGATATAGGTCTTGCAAAACGGTTGCTAGGGTACTCAAGTTTGGTTGCTATGGAGTTGCTTGGGAGCTGGAAGCTTTAAACTTAAGAAGTGGTTTGAAGTTTAAAGTAGTTTACGAGAATTTGAGTTTTGAGTTTATAAGTTTAAATGAGTTTAGAGTTTAAGTTTAAATGAGTTTAGTGTGTGTGTGTGTGTGTGTGTGTGTGTGTGTGTGTGTGTGTGTGTGTGTGTGTGTGTGTGTGAACACACACACACACACACACTCAGAGTTTATGAGTTTAGAGTTTATAAGTGTATAAATTGATGAGTTTATAAGTGTAAGAGTTTTTGAGTTTAGAGTTTATACGTTTTAAATGAGTTTAGAGTTTATAAGTTTTAATGAGTTTAAGAGTTCAGAGTTTATTAATTTATGAGTTTAAGAGTTCATAAGTCTATGAATTCATGAGTTTATAAGTTAATTAGTTTATAAGTGTATGAGTTTAGAGTTTATTAGTTTAAATGAGTCTCAATGGCTCATATAGTATATAGAATGGCAGTTTGGTTTAGTCTTCAAGGTGTTTAGATTTAAATTTTGTCGGTTTGAATTTTTTAGAACTCCCCAATGTAAGTCAATGGGAGTTTTTGAATGAGTTTTTTCGAGTTTTGATCGTCATTTTTAGGAAAACCGTAAGTCCGATCAGTCTGAAAAGATATAGCAACGCGAGTCAGATCAGTTTGAGTGTCTGAGCCGAGTTTGGAGTATGTGGAGTTAAAGCTCTAGGAGGAGTTTGAGTTGTAAATTTTTAGGGTCAGAAGAATAATAATAATAATAAGTTTAAATAGGATTTCAGTAAGTTGGCTCTCTCAAGCCAACTTAATAATAAGTTTAAATAGGATTTCAGTAAGTTGGCTCTCTCAAGCCAACTTAACTAGATGCAAAAGTTCGTCTAGACAAACTTTAAGTTGGCTTGAGAAAGTTTGGACCAGAAAGTTTTTTGCTAGGTGGTTGCTAGGGTGTTCTGGGTGGTTGCTAGGCGGTTGCTAGGGTGTTCTGGGTGGTTGCTATGCTGTTGCTAGGCAGTTGCTAGGGTGTTTTGGGTGGTTGCTAGGCGGTTGCTAGGGTGTTCTGGGTGGTTGCTGTGGTGTTGCTAGGCGGTTGCTAGGGTATTCTGGGTGGTTGCTAGGCAGTTGCTAGGGTGTTCTGGGTGGTTACTATGATGTTGCTAGGCGGTTGCTAGGGTGTTTTGGGTGGTTGCTAGGCAGTTACTAGGGTGTTCTGGGTGGTTGCTATGATGTTGCTAGGCGGTTGCTAGGGTGTTTTGGGTGGTTGCTAGGCGGTTGCTAGAGTGTTCTGGCTGGTTGCTATGTTGTTACTAGGTGGTTGCTAGGGTATTCTGGGTGGTTGCTAGGCAGTTGCTAGGGTGTTCTGGGTGGTTGCTATGATGTTGCTAGGCGGTTGCTATGATGTTGCTAGGCGGTTGCTAGGGCGTTGTTAGTCGGTTGCTAGGGTGTTCTGGGTGGTTGCTATGGTGTTGCTAGGCGGTTGCTAGGGTGCTTTGGGTGGTTGCTAGGTGGTTGCTAGGGTGTTCTGGGTGGTTGCTATGCTGTTGCTAGGTGGTTGCTAGGCAGTTGCTAGGGTGTTCTGGGTGGTTGCTATGATGTTGCTAGGGTGTTTTGGTGGTTGCTATGGTGTTGCTAGGCGGTTGCTAGGGTATTCTGGGTGGTTGCTATGCTGTTGCTAGGCGGTTGCTAGGGTGTTCTGGGTGGTTACTATGATGTTGCTAGGTGGTTGCTAGGGTATTCCGGGTGGTTGCTAGGGTGTTGCTAGGTGGTTGCTAGGGTATTCTGGGTGGTTGCTTTGGTGTTACTAGGTGATTGGTAGTTGTCACATATGGTTACTATGGGGTTTTTATAGAGTTCTTAGCATGATCTTGGCATGATTTAGCATTTAACTAATCGCTATTAGCATGTAGCTATTCACTGCTAGCATGTGTAGCATGTTGGAAGTGCTGTTTGCTAGCATGAGTCAAAAGAGCCAAACCTCATCTCTATACGATGTTCTGATACAGAGATATAGGTCTTGCAAAACGGTTGCTAGGGTACTCAAGTTTGGTTGCTATGGAGTTGCTTGGGAGCTGGGAGCTTTATACGTAAGAAGTTTAAAGTGGTTTGAAGTTTAAAGTAGTTTATGAGTTTTTGAGTTTTGAGTTTATAAGTTTAAATAAGTTTTCAGAGAGTGTGTGTGTGTGTGTGTGTGTGTGTGTGTGTGTGTGTGTGTGTGTGTGTGTGTGTGTGTGTATACACACACACACACACACACACAGACAGAGTTTATGAGTTTAGAGTTTATAAGTGTATAAATGGATGAGTTTATAAGTGTAAGAGTTTTTGAGTTTAGAGTTTAGAAGTTTTAAATGAGTTTAGAGTTTATAAGTTTAAATGAGTTTAGAGTTTATAAGTTTAAATGAGTTTATGAGTTCAGAGTTTATTAATTTATGAGTTTAAGAGGTCATAAGTCTATGAATTCATGAGTTTATAAGTTAATTAGTTTATAAGTGTATGAGTTTAGAGTGCATTAGTTTAAATTAGTCTCAATGGCTCATATAGTATATAGAATGGCAGTTTGGTTTAGTCTTCAAGGTGTTTAGATTTAAATTTTTGTCGGTTTGAATTTTTTAGAACTCCCAATGTAAGTCAATGGGAGTTTTTGAATGAAATTTTTCCGAGTTTTGATCGTCATTTTTAGGAAAACCGTAAGTCCGATCAGTCTGAAAAGATATAGCACACCGAGTCAGATCAGTTTGAGTGTCTGTGCCGAGTTTGGAGTATGTGGAGTTAAAGCTCTAGGAGGAGTTTGAGTTGTAAATTTTTACGCTCAGAAGAATAATAATAATAATAATAACTAGAATGTACATTTCCTGAAGAAAATGTGAAGTGGTGCTTGCAGTGGCAAAACTCGCCACTCGGTTGCTAGAGTGTGGTACATGATTGCATACAAGCCAACAAACATGTCTGTACGATGTTCTGGTGCTGAGATATGGCTTATTCATGTTGTTCAGGTGGTTGCTAGGGTTTTGCTAGGGTGTTCTGTGTGGTTGCTAGGGCTTTACTAGGTGGTTGCTAGGGTGTTCTGGGTGGTTGCTAGGGCGTTGCTAGGCAGTTGCTAGGGTATTCTGGGTGGTTGCTATGGTGTTGCTAGGCGGTTGCTAGGGTATTCTGGGTGGTCGCTAGGGCGTTGCTAGGCAGTTGCTAGGGTATTCTGGGTGGTTGCTATGGTGTTGCTAGGCGGTTGCTAGGGTATTCTGGGGGGTTGCTAGGCAGTTGCTAGGGTGTTCTGGGTGGTTGCTAGGGCGTTGCTAGGCAGTTGCTAGGGTATTCTGGGTGGTTGCTATGGTGTTGCTAGGCGGTTGCTAGGGTATTCTTGGTGGTTGCTAGGGTGTTGCTAGGCAGTTGCTAGGGTATTCTGGATGGTTGCTATGGTGTTGCTAGGCGGTTGCTAGGGTATTCTGGGGGGTTGCTAGGCAGTTGCTAGGGTGTTCTGGGTGGTTGTTAGGGTGTTGCTGGGGTATTCTGGGTGGTTGCTATGGTGTTGCTAGGCGGTTGCTAGGGTATTCTGGGGGGTTGCTAGGCAGTTGCTAGGGTGTTCTGGGTTGTTGCTAGGGCATTGCTAGGCAGTTGCTAGGGTATTCTGGGTGGCTGCTATGGTGTTGCTAGGCGGTTGCTAGGGTATTCTTGGTGGTTGCTATGGTGTTGCTAGGCGGTTGCTAGGGTATTCTGGGTGGTTGCTAGGGTATTCTGCTTGGTTGCTAAGGAATTGCTAGGCAGTTGCTAGGGTGTTCTGGGTGGTTGCTATGGTGTTGCTAGGCGGTTGCTAGGGTATTCTGGGTGGTTGCTAGGCGGTTGCTAGGGTATTCTGGTTGGTTGCTAGGCAGTTGCTAGGTGGTTGCTAGGGTATTCTTGGTGGTTGCTAGGGCATTGCTAGGTGGTTGCTATGGTATTTTGGGTGGATGCTAGGGCGTTGCTAGGCAGTTGCTAGGGTGTTCTGTGTGGTTGCTAGGCAGTTGCTAGGTGTTCTGGGGGGTTGCTAGACAGTTGCTAGGGTGTTCTGGGTGGTTGCTACGGTATTTTTGGTGGTTACTAGAGCGTTTCTAGATGTTGCTAGGGTGTTCAGGATGGTTGCTAAGGTATTTTTTTAGTTGCTATGGTGTTACTAGGTGGTTAGTAGTTGTCAAAGATGGTTACTATGGAGTTTTTATAGAGTTATTAAAATCTTTAATAAAGAGTGCCTTCAGTAAGGCACTCGGCCTGCGGCCTCGTGCCTATGGCCGAATAGGCACAAGCATGGAGCAATATCGCAAGGCCACGAGTGTATTATTGCGTTAAAAAATACAAAAAAAATTAAAAACAAATTTTTTTTGGTTTAGGGTGGTTGCTAGGGAGCTCTTAGTGGTTGCTAGGGTGCTGAAACTGGTTGCTAGGGTGTGGCTATGAAGATTTTAGGCCATTACTTATTGGCTGCTTGATAATATAAATCCTCTGAGGGAGAGAGAGAGGGAGAGACGCAGAGGTGTCAGGCCCTTTGGAGTGGTGTGTGTGTGAAAACGTCGGTTGGGATTCAAATATTTTTAGAACTCCCAATGTAAAGTCAATGGGACTTTTTTGGCCGCTTTTTTGCCCGCTGTGCGAACATCGTACACCCGATCGCTTAGAAAAGTCATAGCACACCTCTCCTTAATGAGCCGGTCGATTTGACACCTCACTCAGGGGTCTGAGACAAACGGTGCGGGGCAAGTTTCGCGCCAAACTTTGTCCAGAATAAAAATAAGAATAATAATAAGTATGCAAGAGAACACTAATGATGCCTTGCTTTCAGCAAGCACCATTAATAATAATAATAATAATAATAAGTTTAAATAGGATTTCAATATGTTGGCTCTCTCAAGCCAACTTAATAAGTTTAAATAGGATTTCAGTAAGTTGGCTCTCTCAAGCCAACTTAATAATAATAAGAACTAGAATGTACATTTCCTGAAGAAAATGTGAAGTGGTGCTTGCAGTGGCAAAATTCGGAACTCGGTTGCTAGGGTGTTGTACATGATCGCATACGAGCCAACAACCATGTCTGTACGCTGTTGTGGAGCTGAAATATGGCTTCTTTATGTTGCAATATGGTTGCTAGGTGGCTGTAAACGGTTGCTAGGGTGTGAATACAAAGTTACCATGGTGAAATTTACAGACTGTTTCCCAACCAAAACAAAAGAGCCAACCCCCATCTCTATATGATGTTCTGATGCAGAGACATGGGTCTTGATAAACGGTTGCTAAGGTCCTCTGTTTGGTTGCCAGGGAGTGACTTGGCAGATACCAATGATGAAACTGCAAAGGCTTCTTGTCACTCTGAATGATATAAACCAACTCCCATGCCTCTATGACATTCAGAATGGAAGATATCCCTCCTTGGATTTTGGTTGCTAGGGTACTCTGTTTGGTTGCTAGAGAGTGGCTTGGCAGCTGCCAATGATGAAATTCCAAAGGCTTCTTGTCAGTATGAATGATATAAACCAACTCCCATGCCTGTGTGACATTCAGAAAGGAAGATATTCCTCTTTGGAATTTGGTTGCTAGGGTACTCTGTTTGGTTGATATGGAGTTGCTTGGCAGCTGCCAATCATGAAACACCAAAGGCTTCTTGTCAATATGAATGATATAAACCAACTCCCATGCCTCTGTGGCAGTCAGAATGGAAGATATCCCTCTCTGGAGTTTGGTTGCTAGGGTCCTCTGTTTGGTTGCTATGGAGTGGCTTGGCAGCTGTTAATGATGAAACTGCATAAGCTTCTTGTCAGTATGAATGAAAATAAACCAACTCCCTTCTCTATACGATGTTCTGATGCAGAGATATAGGTCTTGCTAAACGGTTGCTAGGGTACTCTGTTTGGTTGCTAGGGAGTGGCTTGGCAGCTGCCAATGATGAAATTAAAAAGGCTTCTTGTCACTATGAATGATAAAAAACCAACTCCCATGCATCTGTGACATACAGAATGGAAGATATCCCTCTTTGGATTTTTGTTGCTAGGGTACTCTGTTTGGTTGCTAGGGAGTAGCTTGGCAGCTGCCAACCATAAAACTCCAGAGGCTGCTTGTCAGTATGAATGATATAAACCAACTCCCAGCTCTATACGATGTTCTGATACAGAGAAATAATTTTTGCTAAATGGTTGCTAGGGTACTCTGTTTGGTTGCTAGGGAGTGGCTTGGCAGCTGCCAGTGATGAAACTGCAAAGGCTTCTTGTCACTATGAATGATATAAACCAACTCCCATTTCTTTGTGACATTCAAAATGGAAGATAACCCTCTTTGGATTTTGGTTGCTAGGGTACTCTGTTTGGTTGCTATGGATTGGCTTGGCAGCTGCCAATAATGAAACTCCAAAGGCTGGTTGTCAGTATGAATGAAACAAACCAACTCCCATGCCTCTGTGACATTCAGAATGGAAGATATCCCTCTTTGCATTTTGGTTGCTAGGGTACTCTGTTTGGTTGCTATGGAGTTGTTTGGCAGCTGCTAATGATGAAACTGTAAAGGCTTATTGTCAGTATGAATGATATAAACCAACTCCCATCTCTATACGATGTTCTGATGCGGAGATATAGGTCTTGCAAAACGGTTGCTAGGGTACTCAAGTTTGGTTGCTATGGAGTGGCTTGGCAGCTGCCAATGATGAAACTGAAAAGGCTTTGTGTCACTATGAATGATATAAACCAACTCCCATTTCTCTGTGACATTCAGAATGGCAGATATCCCTCTTTGGATTTTGGTTGCTAGGGTACTCTGTTTGGTTGCTATGGAGTGGCTTGGCAGCTGCCAATGACGAAACTGCAAAGGCTTCTTGTCACTATGAATGATATAAACCAACTCCCATTTCTCTGTGACATTCAGAATGGAAGATATCCCTCTTTGAATTTTGGTTGCTAGGGTACTCTGTTTGGTTGCTAGGGAGTGACTTGGCAGCTGCCAATGATGAAACTCCAAAGGCTTCTTGTCACTATGAATGATATAAACCAACTCCCATGCCTCTGTGACATTCAGAATGGAAGATATCCCTCTCGGATTTTGGTTGCTAAGGTGCTCGACAATGGTTGCTAGGGAGGGGCTAGGAAGAGTTGAGGTGATTCATGATTGGCTGTTTGCTGCCCCAAGTCAAACGAGACCACCCTCTAGTTTCTATGACAATTCAGTCCGGAGATATCCCTTTGAACTCTTTCAATGGAAGTCTATGGGACTTGTTGCTAAGGTGCTCTAAATGGTTGCTAGGGCGTGGCTTGATAGCTTCACAATGATCCTGAGAGACTGATTGGTCGTCTGAGTAAAATGAGCCCACCCCCTTGTCTCTATGATACTGTGATCCAGAGCTACGTTCATTACAAAATCCCTATGCAATTTACCATAGTAGGAAAAGCATGTGTGTTTCACGGGACATTCCTTCCCCATAGTAAGTCAATGGGGCAACTTTGGGACGCTCCTGCCCCCCAGGGGTGCAACTTTTACCCCATTGTGAGGTATGTTCTTACAGAGCCTGTCAGCCTCTTCAAATGTGGCAAATCACACGTTTCTGCGAAATCCTCGCTCAGAGCTATGAGTGCTCAAAGTTCGTCGCAATGTTAAGTCAATGGAACTTTTTGGGCCGCTTTTTCGCCCCTGGGGTGAACACCGCACCCCCGATCGCTTATAAAAGTCATAGCACACCTCTCCTCAATGAGCCGGTCGATTTGACACCTCATTCATGGGTCTGTGACAAACGGTGTGGGGCGAGTTACGCGCCAAACTTTGTCCAGAATAATAATAATAACTAGAATGTACATTTCCTGAAGAAAATGTGAAATGGTGCTTGCAGTGGCAAAACTCTCCACTCGGTTGCTAGGGTGTTGTACATGATTGCATACGAGCCAACAACCATGTCTGTACGATGTTGTGGAGCTGAAATATAGCTTCTATATGTTGCAATATGGTTTATATGTGGCTCTAAATGGTTGCTAGGGCGTTGCTTGGCGGTTGCTAGGGTGTTCTGGGTGGTTGCTAGGCAGTTGCTAGGGTATTCTTGGTGGTTGCTATGGTGTTGCTAGGCGGTTGCTAGGGTATTCTGGGTGGTTGCTAGGCGGTTGCTAGGGTATTCTTGGTGGTTGCTAGGGCGTTGCTAGGGCGTTGCTAGGTGGTTGCTAGGCTGTTCTGGGTGGTTGCTATGGTGTTGCTAGGCAGTTGCTAGGGTATTCTTGGTTGTTGCTATGGTGTTACTAGGCGGTTGCTAGGGTATTCTGGGTGGTTGCTAGGCGGTTGCTAGGGTATTCTGGGTGGTTGCTAGGGCGTTGCTAGGTGTTTGCTAGGCTGTTCTGGGTGGTTGCTATGATGTTGCTAGGTGGTTGCTAGGGTGTTCTGGGTGGTTGCTATGGTGTTGCTAGGCGGTTGCTAGGGTATTCTGGGTGGTTGCTAGGCAGTTGCTAGGGTATTCTGGGTGGTTGCTATGGTGTTGCTAGGCGGTTGCTAGGGTATTCTGGGTGGTTGCTAGGGCGTTGCTAGGCAGTTGCAATGGTATTTTGGGTGGATGCTAGGGCGTTGCTAGGCAGTTGCTAGGGTGTTCTGGGTGGTTGCTAGGCAGTTGCTAGGTGTTCTGGGGGGTTGCTACGGTATTTTTGATGGTTACTAGAGCGTTTCTAGACGTTGCTAGGGTGTTCAGGATGGTTGCTAAGGTATTTGTTTTGTTGCTATGGTGTTACTAGGTGTTTGGTAGTTGTCAAAGATGGTTACTATGGAGTTTTTATAGAGTTATTAAAATCTTTAATAACGAGTGCCTTCAGTACGGCACTCGGCCTACGGCCTCGTGCCTATGGCCGAATAAGCACAAGCATGGAGCAATATCGCAAGGCCACAAGTGTAATATTGCGTTAAAAAATACAAAAAAATTAAAAAACTATTTTTTTTTGGTTTAGGGTGGTTGCTAGGGAGCTCTTAGTGGTTGCTAGGGTGCTGAAACTGGTTGCTAGGGTGTAGCTATGAAGATTTTAGGCCATTACTTATTGGCTGCTTGATAATATAAATCCTCTGAGGGAGAGAGAGAGGGAGAGATGCAGGGGTGTCAGGCCCTTTGGAGTCTGTGTGTGTGAAAACGGCAGTTGGGATTCAAATATTTTTAGAACTCCCAATGTAAAGTCAATGGGGACTTTTTTGGCCGCTTTTTCGTCCGCTGTGCGAACATCGTACACCCGATCGCATAGAAAAGTCATAGCACACCTCTCCTCAATGAGCCGGTCGATTTGACACCTCACTCAAGAGCCTGTGACAAACGGTGCGGGGCGCATTACGCGCCAAACTTTTGTCCAGAATAATAATAATAACTAGAATGTACATTTCCTGAAGAAAATGTGAAATGGTGCTTGCAGTGGCAAAACTCTCCACTCGGTTGCTAGGGTGTTGTACATGATTGCATACGAGCCAACAACCATGTCTGTACGATGTTGTGGAGCTGAAATATGGCTTCTATATGTTGCAATATGGTTGCTAGGTGGCTCTAAATGGTTGCTAGGGTGTGAATACACAGTTACCATGGTGATATGTACAGACTGTTTTACAACTGAAACTAATGAGCCAACCCCCATCTCTATACAATATTCTGATGCAGAGATGTATGTCTTGTAAAATGGTTGCTAGGCTACTCTGTTTGGTTGCTATGGAGTTGCTTGGCAGCTGCTGCTGATGAAACTGCAAAGGCTTCTTGTCAGTATGAATGATATAAACCAACTCCCATCTCTATACGATGTTCTGATGCAGAGATATACGTTTTGCTAAACGGTTGCTAGGGTACTCTGTTTGGTTGCTAGGGAGTAGCGTGGCAGCTGCCAATCATGAAACTCCAAAGGCTGCTTGTCAGTATGAATGATATAATCCAACTCTCATGCCTCTGCGACATACACAACTTTTACCCCATTGTGAGGTATGTTCTTACAGAGCCTGTCAGCCTCTTCAAATGTGGCAAATCACAAGTTTATGTGAAATCCTCGCTCTGAGCTAGGAGTCGTCAAAGTTTGTCGCAATGTTAAGTCTATGGGACTTTTTTGGCCGCTTTTTCGCCCCTGGGGCAAACATCGCACCCCCGATCGCTTATAAAAGTCATAGCACACCTCTCCTCAATGAGCCGGTCGATTTGACACCTCACTCAGGGGTCTGAGACAAACGGTGCGGGACGAGTTACGCGCCAAACTTTGTCCAGAATAAAAATAAGAATAATAACTAGAATGTACATTTCCTGAAGAAAATGTGAAGTGGTGCTTGCAGTGGCAAAATTCGCCACTGGGCAGATGCTAACACAATTGACATGTTGTGATACCATGATATACCACATTTTAGCATTATTTACCACGATTTACCATGTTTCTAAGATGATTTATTACGATTTAACACATTCCAGCATGATTTACTATGATTAACATGTTGTTAGAATGATGCTAGCAGGATTAGCATGTTGTTAGCATGATTAGCATGTTGGTTGGATGATGCTAGCATGATTAGCATGTTGCTACCATGCTTTTAACAAGATGCTAGCATGATTAGCATGTTGCTAGCATGTTTTTAGCTAGATGCTAACATGATTAACATGTTGCTAGCATGATTAGCATGTTGCTAGCATGATGCTAGCTTGGTTAGCATGATGCTAGCATTATGCTAGCTTGATTAGCATGTTGTTAGCATGATGCTAGCTTTATTAGCATGTTGGGAGCCTAATGCTAGCATGATTAGCATGTTGCTAGCATGATGCTAGCTTGATTCACATTATGCTAGCTTGATTAGCATATTACTAGCATAATGCTAGCATTATTAGCATGTTGTTAGCATGATGCTAGCTTTATTAGCATGTTGGTAGCATAATGCTAGCATGATTAGCATGTTGCTAGCATGATGCTAGCTTGATTAGCATGTTGCTAGCATGATGCTAGCTTGATTAGCATGTTGCCATTATGTTTTTAGCAAGATGCTGTTGCCAGGTGGTTGCTAGGGTGTTCTGGGTGGTTGCTATGGTGTTGCTAGGCAGTTGCTAAGGTGTTCTGGGTGGTTGCTAGGCAGTTGCTAGGGTATTCTTGGTGGTTGCTAGGCAGTTGCTAGGGTATTCTTGGTGGTTGCTAGGGCGTTGCTAGGTGGTTGCTAGGGTGTTCTGGGTGGTTGCTATGGTGTTGCTAGGCAGTTGCTATGGTATTCTGGGTGGATACTAGGGCATTGCTAGGCAGTTGCTAGGGTGTTCTGGGTGGTTGCTAGGTGTTCTGGGTGGTTGCTAGGCAGTTGCTAGGTGTTCTAGGTGGTTGCTAGGCAGTTGCTAGGGTGTTCTGGGTGCTTGCTAGAGTTTTTTGTGGTTACTAGAGCATTTCTAGACGTTGCTAGGGTGTTCAGGGTGGTTGCTAAGGTGTTTTTGTTAGTTGCTATGGTGTTACTAGGTGGTTGGTAGTTGTCAAATATGGTTACTATGGAGTTTTTATAGAGTTATTAAAATCTTTAATAATGAGTGCCTTCAGTACGCAGGCCTCGTGCCTATGGTCGAATAGGCACAAGCATGGAGCGATATCGCAAGGCCACGAGAGTAAAATTGCTTTAAAAAATATAAAAAAAATAAAAAAATGTTTTTTTTTGGTTTAGGGTGGTTGCTAGGGAGCTCTTAGTGGTTGCTAGGGTGCTGAAACTGGTTGCTAGGGTGTGGCTATGAAGATTTTAGGCCATAACTTATTGGCTGCTTGATAATATAAATCCTCTGAGGGAGAGAGAGAGGGAGAGACGCAGGGCTGTCAGGCCCTTTGGAGTGGTGTGTGTGTGAAAACGTCGGTTGGGATTCAAATATTTTTAGAATGCCCAATGTAAAGTCAATGGGGACTTTTTTGGCCGCTTTTTCGTCCGCTGTGCGAACATCGTACACCTGATCGCTTAGAAAAGACATAGCACACCTCTCCTCAATAAGCCGGTTGATTTGACACTTCACTCAGGGGTCTGTGACAAACGGTGCGGGGCGAGTTTCGCGCCAAACTTTGTCCAGAATAATAATAATAAGAATAATAAGTATGAGCAATAACAATAGTGATGCTTTTAAAAAAGCACCACTAATAAGTATGCAAGAGAACACTAATGATGCCTTGCTTTCAGCAAGCACCATTAATAAGTATGCAAGAGAACACTAATGATGCCTTGCTTTCAGCAAGCACCATTAATAATAATAAGAATAATAAGTATGAGCAATAACAATAGTGATGCCTTGCTTTCAGCAAGCACCACTAACTAGAATGTACATTTCCTGAAGAAAATGTGAAGTGGTGCTTGCAGTGGCAAAACTCTCCACTTGGTTGCTAGGGTGTTGTACATGATTGCGTTCGAGCCAACAACCATGTCTGTACGATGTTGTGGAGCTGAAATATGGCTTCTATATGTTGCAATATGGTTGCTAGGTGGCTCTAAACGGTTGCTAGGGTGTGAATTCAGTTACCATGGTGATAGTTACAGACTGTTTCCCAACCAAAACAAAAGAGCCAACCCCCATCTCTATACGATGTTCTGATGCAGAGACATGGGTCTTGATAAACGGTTGTTAGGGTCCTCTGTTTGGTTGCTAAGGAGTGGCTTGGCAGCTGCCAATCATGAAACTCCAAAGGCTGCTTATCAGTATGAATGATTCAAACCAAATCCCATGCCTTTGTGACATTCAGAATGGAAGATATCCCTCTTTGGATTTTGGTTGCTAGGGTACACTGTTTGGTTGCCATGGAGTTGCTTGGCAGCTGCCAATGATGAAACTGCAAAGGCTTCTTGTCACTGTGAATGATATAAACCAACTCCCGTGCCTCTGTGACATTCAGAATGGAAGATATCCCTCTTTGGATTTTGGTTGCTAGGGTTCTCTGTTTGGTTGCTATGGATTTGCTTGACAGCTGCCAATGATGAAACTGCAAAGGCTTCTTGTCACTATGAATGATATAAACCAACTCCCATGCCTCTGTGACTTTCAGAATGGAAGATATCCCTCTTTGTATTTTGGTTGCTAGGGTTCTCTGTTTGGTTGCTATGGATTTGCTTGACAGCTGCCAATGATGAAACTGCAAAGTCTGCTTGTCAGTATGAATGATATAAACCAAATCCCATGCCTCTGTGGCATTCAGAATGGAAGATATCCCTCTATGGTTTTGGTTGCTAAGGTGCTCGACAATGGTTGCTAGGGAGTGGCTTGGCAGCTGCCAATGATGAAACTGCAAAGGCTTCTTGTCACTATGAATGATATAATCCAACTCACATGCCTCTGTGACATTCAGAATGGAAGATATCCCTCTTTGAATTTTGGTTGCTAGGGTTCTCTGTTTGGTTGCTATGGAGTTGATTGGCAGCTGGTAATGATGAAACTGCAAAGGCTTCTTGTCATTATTAATGATATAAACCAACCCACATCTCTAAACGATGTTCTGATGCAGAGATATAGGTCTTGCAAAACGGTTGCTAGGGAACTCTGTTTGGTTGCTAGGGAGTGGCTTGGCAGCTGCCAATCATGAAACCCCAAAGGCTTCTTGTCACTATGAATGATATAAACCAACCCCCATCTCTATACAATGTTGTGATACAGAGATAGAGGTATTGCTAAATAGTTGCTAGGGTACTCTGTTTGGTTGCTATGGAGTGGTTTGCAGCTGCCAATGATGAAACTCCAAAGGCTGCTTGTCAGTATGTATGGTATAAATCAGCTCCCATGCCTCTGTGACATTCAGAATGGAAGATATCCCTCTTTGCATTTTGGTTGCTAGGGTACTCTGTTTGGTTGCTATGGAGTTGTTTGGCAGCTGCTAATGATGAAACTGTAAAGGCTTATTGTCAGTATGAATGATATAAACCAACTCCCATCTCTATACGATGTTCTGATGCGGAGATATAGGTCTTGCAAAACGGTTGCGAGGGTACTCAAGTTTGGTTGCTATGGAGTGGCTTGGCAGCTGCCAATGATGAAACTGCAAAGGCTTTGTGTCACTATGAATGATATAATCCAACTCTCATGCCTCTGCGACATACAGAATGGAAGATATCCCTCTTTGGATATTGGTTGCTAGGGTACTCTGTTTGGTTGCTAGGGAGTGGCTTGTCAGCTGCCAATCATGAAACTCCAAAGGTTGCTTGTCAGTATGAATGATATAAACCAACTCCCATGCCTCTGCGACATTCAGAATGGAAGATATGCCTCTTTGGATTTTGGTTGCTAGGGTACTCTGTTTGGTTGCTATGGAGTTACTTGGCAGCTGCCAATGATGCAATTCCAAAGGCTTCTTGTCACTATGAATGATATAAACCAACTCCCATGCCTCTGTGACATTCAGAATGGAAGATATCCCTCTTTGGATTTTGGTTGCTAGGATACTCTGTTTGGTTGCTAGGGAGTGGCTTGGCAGCTGCCACTGATGAAACTGCAAAGGCTTCTTGTCATTATGAATTATATAAACCAACTCCCATGCCTCTGTGACATTCAGAATGGAAGATATCCCTCATTGTATTTTGGTTGCTAGGGTACTCTGTTGGTTGCTAGGGAGTGGCTTGGCAGCTGCCAATCATGAAACTTCAAAGGCTGCTTGTCAGTATGAATGATATAAACCAACTCCAATCTCTATACGATGTTCTGATACAGAGATATTCGTTTTGCTAAACGGTTGCTAGGGTACTCTGTTTGGTTGCTAGGGAGTGGCTTGGCAGTTGCCAATGATGAATCTGCAAAGGCTTCTTGTCACTATGAATGATATAAACCATCTCCCATTTCTCTGTGACATTCAGAATGGCAGATATCCCTCTTTGGATTTTGGTTGCTAAGGTACTCTGTTTGGTTGCTATAGAGTGGCTTGGCAGATGCCAATTATGAAACTGCAAAAGCTTCTTGTCACTATGAATGATATAAACCAACTCCCATGCCTCTGTGATATTCATAATGGAAGATATCCCTCTTTGGATTTTGGTTGCTAAGGTGTTCGACAATGGTTGCTAGGGAGGGGCTAGGAAGTGTTGAGGTGATTCATGATTGGCTGTTTGCTGCCCCGAGTCAAATGAGACCACCCCCATGTTTCTATGACAATTCAGTCCGGAGATATCTCTTTGAACTCTTTCAATGGAAGTCTATGGAACTTGTTGCTAAGGGGCTCTAAATGGTTGCTAGGGCGTGGCTTGATAGCTTCACAATGATCCTGAGAGACTGATTGGTCGTCTGAGTAAAATGAGCCCGCCCCCTTGTCTCTATGACACTGTGATCAGGAGCTATGTTCAATACAAAATCCCTATGCAATTTACCATAGTAGGAAAAGCATGTGAGTTTCACAGGACGTTCCTTCCCCATAGTAAGTCAATGGGGCAACTTTGGGCAGCTTCTGCCCCCCAGGGCTACAACTTTTACCCCATTGTGAGGTATGTTCTTATAGAGCCTGTCAGCCTCTTCAAATGTGGCAAATCACAAGTTTATGTGAAATCCTCGCTCTGAGCTAGGAGTCGTCAAAGTTTGTCGCAATGTTAAGTCTATGGGACTTTTTTGGCCGCTTTTTCGCCCCTGGGGCAAACATCGCACCCCCGATCGCTTATAAAAGTCATAGCACACCTCTCCTCAATGAGCCGGTCGATTTGACACCTCACTCAGGGGTCTGAGACAAACGGTGCGGGACGAGTTACGCGCCAAACTTTGTCCAGAATAAAAATAAGAATAATAACTAGAATGTACATTTCCTGAAGAAAATGTGAAGTGGTGCTTGCAGTGGCAAAATTCGCCACTGGGCAGATGCTAACACAATTGACATGTTGTGATACCATGATATACCACATTTTAGCATTATTTACCACGATTTACCATGTTTCTAAGATGATTTATTACGATTTAACACATTCCAGCATGATTTACTATGATTAACATGTTGTTAGAATGATGCTAGCAGGATTAGCATGTTGTTAGCATGATTAGCATGTTGGTTGGATGATGCTAGCATGATTAGCATGTTGCTACCATGCTTTTAACAAGATGCTAGCATGATTAGCATGTTGCTAGCATGTTTTTAGCTAGATGCTAACATGATTAACATGTTGCTAGCATGATTAGCATGTTGCTAGCATGATGCTAGCTTGGTTAGCATGATGCTAGCATTATGCTAGCTTGATTAGCATGTTGTTAGCATGATGCTAGCTTTATTAGCATGTTGGGAGCCTAATGCTAGCATGATTAGCATGTTGCTAGCATGATGCTAGCTTGATTCACATTATGCTAGCTTGATTAGCATGTTACTAGCATAATGCTAGCATTATTAGCATGTTGTTAGCATGATGCTAGCTTTATTAGCATGTTGGTAGCATAATGCTAGCATGATTAGCATGTTGCTAGCATGATGCTAGCTTGATTAGCATGTTGCTAGCATGATGCTAGCTTGATTAGCATGTTGCCATTATGTTTTTAGCAAGATGCTGTTGCCAGGTGGTTGCTAGGGTGTTCTGGGTGGTTGCTATGGTGTTGCTAGGCAGTTGCTAAGGTGTTCTGGGTGGTTGCTAGGCAGTTGCTAGGGTATTCTTGGTGGTTGCTAGGCAGTTGCTAGGGTATTCTTGGTGGTTGCTAGGGCGTTGCTAGGTGGTTGCTAGGGTGTTCTGGGTGGTTGCTATGGTGTTGCTAGGCAGTTGCTATGGTATTCTGGGTGGATACTAGGGCATTGCTAGGCAGTTGCTAGGGTGTTCTGGGTGGTTGCTAGGTGTTCTGGGTGGTTGCTAGGCAGTTGCTAGGTGTTCTAGGTGGTTGCTAGGCAGTTGCTAGGGTGTTCTGGGTGCTTGCTAGAGTTTTTTGTGGTTACTAGAGCATTTCTAGACGTTGCTAGGGTGTTCAGGGTGGTTGCTAAGGTGTTTTTGTTAGTTGCTATGGTGTTACTAGGTGGTTGGTAGTTGTCAAATATGGTTACTATGGAGTTTTTATAGAGTTATTAAAATCTTTAATAATGAGTGCCTTCAGTACGCAGGCCTCGTGCCTATGGTCGAATAGGCACAAGCATGGAGCGATATCGCAAGGCCACGAGAGTAAAATTGCTTTAAAAAATATAAAAAAAATAAAAAAATGTTTTTTTTTGGTTTAGGGTGGTTGCTAGGGAGCTCTTAGTGGTTGCTAGGGTGCTGAAACTGGTTGCTAGGGTGTGGCTATGAAGATTTTAGGCCATAACTTATTGGCTGCTTGATAATATAAATCCTCTGAGGGAGAGAGAGAGGGAGAGACGCAGGGCTGTCAGGCCCTTTGGAGTGGTGTGTGTGTGAAAACGTCGGTTGGGATTCAAATATTTTTAGAATGCCCAATGTAAAGTCAATGGGGACTTTTTTGGCCGCTTTTTCGTCCGCTGTGCGAACATCGTACACCTGATCGCTTAGAAAAGACATAGCACACCTCTCCTCAATAAGCCGGTTGATTTGACACTTCACTCAGGGGTCTGTGACAAACGGTGCGGGGCGAGTTTCGCGCCAAACTTTGTCCAGAATAATAATAATAAGAATAATAAGTATGAGCAATAACAATAGTGATGCTTTTAAAAAAGCACCACTAATAAGTATGCAAGAGAACACTAATGATGCCTTGCTTTCAGCAAGCACCATTAATAAGTATGCAAGAGAACACTAATGATGCCTTGCTTTCAGCAAGCACCATTAATAATAATAAGAATAATAAGTATGAGCAATAACAATAGTGATGCCTTGCTTTCAGCAAGCACCACTAACTAGAATGTACATTTCCTGAAGAAAATGTGAAGTGGTGCTTGCAGTGGCAAAACTCTCCACTTGGTTGCTAGGGTGTTGTACATGATTGCGTTCGAGCCAACAACCATGTCTGTACGATGTTGTGGAGCTGAAATATGGCTTCTATATGTTGCAATATGGTTGCTAGGTGGCTCTAAACGGTTGCTAGGGTGTGAATTCAGTTACCATGGTGATAGTTACAGACTGTTTCCCAACCAAAACAAAAGAGCCAACCCCCATCTCTATACGATGTTCTGATGCAGAGACATGGGTCTTGATAAACGGTTGTTAGGGTCCTCTGTTTGGTTGCTAAGGAGTGGCTTGGCAGCTGCCAATCATGAAACTCCAAAGGCTGCTTATCAGTATGAATGATTCAAACCAAATCCCATGCCTTTGTGACATTCAGAATGGAAGATATCCCTCTTTGGATTTTGGTTGCTAGGGTACACTGTTTGGTTGCCATGGAGTTGCTTGGCAGCTGCCAATGATGAAACTGCAAAGGCTTCTTGTCACTGTGAATGATATAAACCAACTCCCATGCCTCTGTGACATTCAGAATGGAAGATATCCCTCTTTGGATTTTGGTTGCTAGGGTTCTCTGTTTGGTTGCTATGGATTTGCTTGACAGCTGCCAATGATGAAACTGCAAAGGCTTCTTGTCACTATGAATGATATAAACCAACTCCCATGCCTCTGTGACTTTCAGAATGGAAGATATCCCTCTTTGTATTTTGGTTGCTAGGGTTCTCTGTTTGGTTGCTATGGATTTGCTTGACAGCTGCCAATGATGAAACTGCAAAGTCTGCTTGTCAGTATGAATGATATAAACCAAATCCCATGCCTCTGTGGCATTCAGAATGGAAGATATCCCTCTATGGTTTTGGTTGCTAAGGTGCTCGACAATGGTTGCTAGGGAGTGGCTTGGCAGCTGCCAATGATGAAACTGCAAAGGCTTCTTGTCACTATGAATGATATAATCCAACTCACATGCCTCTGTGACATTCAGAATGGAAGATATCCCTCTTTGAATTTTGGTTGCTAGGGTTCTCTGTTTGGTTGCTATGGAGTTGATTGGCAGCTGGTAATGATGAAACTGCAAAGGCTTCTTGTCATTATTAATGATATAAACCAACCCACATCTCTAAACGATGTTCTGATGCAGAGATATAGGTCTTGCAAAACGGTTGCTAGGGAACTCTGTTTGGTTGCTAGGGAGTGGCTTGGCAGCTGCCAATCATGAAACCCCAAAGGCTTCTTGTCACTATGAATGATATAAACCAACCCCCATCTCTATACAATGTTGTGATACAGAGATAGAGGTATTGCTAAATAGTTGCTAGGGTACTCTGTTTGGTTGCTATGGAGTGGTTTGCAGCTGCCAATGATGAAACTCCAAAGGCTGCTTGTCAGTATGTATGGTATAAATCAGCTCCCATGCCTCTGTGACATTCAGAATGGAAGATATCCCTCTTTGCATTTTGGTTGCTAGGGTACTCTGTTTGGTTGCTATGGAGTTGTTTGGCAGCTGCTAATGATGAAACTGTAAAGGCTTATTGTCAGTATGAATGATATAAACCAACTCCCATCTCTATACGATGTTCTGATGCGGAGATATAGGTCTTGCAAAACGGTTGCGAGGGTACTCAAGTTTGGTTGCTATGGAGTGGCTTGGCAGCTGCCAATGATGAAACTGCAAAGGCTTTGTGTCACTATGAATGATATAAACCAACTCCCATTTCTCTGTGACATTCAGAATGGAAGATATCCCTCTTTGAATTTTGGTTGCTAGGGTACTCTGTTTGGTTGCTAGGGAGTGGCTTGGCAGCTGCCAATGATGAAACTCCAAAGGCTTCTTGTCACTATGAATGATATAAACCAACTCCCATGCCTCTGTGACATTCAGAATGGAAGATATCCCTCTCGGATTTTGGTTGCTAAGGTGCTCGACAATGGTTGCTAGGGAGGGGCTAGGAAGAGTTGAGGTGATTCATGATTGGCTGTTTGCTGCCCCAAGTCAAACGAGACCACCCTCTAGTTTCTATGACAATTCAGTCCGGAGATATCCCTTTGAACTCTTTCAATGGAAGTCTATGGGACTTGTTGCTAAGGTGCTCTAAATGGTTGCTAGGGCGTGGCTTGATAGCTTCACAATGATCCTGAGAGACTGATTGGTCGTCTGAGTAAAATGAGCCCACCCCCTTGTCTCTATGATACTGTGATCCAGAGCTACGTTCATTACAAAATCCCTATGCAATTTACCATAGTAGGAAAAGCATGTGTGTTTCACGGGACGTTCCTTCCCCATAGTAAGTCAATGGGGCAACTTTGGGACGCTCCTGCCCCCCAGGGGTGCAACTTTTACCCCATTGTGAGGTATGTTCTTACAGAGCCTGTCAGCCTCTTCAAATGTGGCAAATCACACGTTTCTGCGAAATCCTCGCTCAGAGCTATGAGTGCTCAAAGTTCGTCGCAATGTTAAGTCAATGGAACTTTTTGGGCCGCTTTTTCGCCCCTGGGGTGAACACCGCACCCCCGATCGCTTATAAAAGTCATAGCACACCTCTCCTCAATGAGCCGGTCGATTTGACACCTCATTCATGGGTCTGTGACAAACGGTGTGGGGCGAGTTACGCGCCAAACTTTGTCCAGAATAATAATAATAACTAGAATGTACATTTCCTGAAGAAAATGTGAAATGGTGCTTGCAGTGGCAAAACTCTCCACTCGGTTGCTAGGGTGTTGTACATGATTGCATACGAGCCAACAACCATGTCTGTACGATGTTGTGGAGCTGAAATATAGCTTCTATATGTTGCAATATGGTTTATATGTGGCTCTAAACGGTTGCTAGGGCGTTGCTAGGCGGTTGCTAGGGTATTCTGGGTGGTTGCTAGGCGGTTTCTAGGGTATTCTTGGTGGTTGCTAGGGCGTTGCTAGGTGGTTGCTAGGGTATTCTGGGTGGTTGCTATGGTGTTGCTAGGCGGTTGCTAGGGTATTCTGGGTGGTTGCTAGGGCATTGCTAGGGTATTCTGGGTGGTTGCTATGGTGTTGCTAGGCAGTTGCTAGGGTGTTCTGGGTGGTTGCTATGGTGTTGCTAGGCGGTTGCTAGGGTATACTGGGTGGTTGCTAGGCGGTTGCTAGGGTATTCTTGGTGGTTGCTATGGTGTTGCTAGGCGGTTGCTAGGGTATTCTGGGTGGTTGCTAGGCGGTTGCTAGGGTATTCTTGGTGGTTGCTAGGGCGTTGCTAGGTGGTTGCTAGGCTGTTCTGGGTGGTTGCTATGGTGTTGCTAGGCGGTTGCTAGGGTATTCTGGGTGGTTGCTAGGGCGTTGCTAGGCAGTTGCTAGGGTGTTCTGGGTGGTTGCTATGGTGTTGCTAGGCGGTTGCTAGGGTATTCTATGTGGTTGCTAGGCGGTTGCTAGGGTATTCTTGGTGGTTGCTATGGTGTTGCTCGGCGGTTGCTAGGGTATTCTGGGTCGTTGCTAGGGTATTCTGGGTGGTTGCTATGGTGTTCCTAGGCAGTTGCTAGGGTGTTTTGGGTGGTTGCTAGGGTGTTGCTAGGCCGCTGCTAGGGTGTTCTGGGTGGTTGCTAGGCAGTTGCTATGGTATTCTGGGTGGTTGCTAGGGTGTTCTGGGTGGTTGCTAGGGCGTTGCTAGGGCGTTGCTAGGCGGTTGCTAGGGTGTTCTGGGTTGTTGCTATGGTGTTGCTAGGCGGTTGCTAGGGTATTCTGGGTGGTGAATAGGGCGTTGCTAGGCAGTTGCTAGGGTATTCTGGGTGGTTGCTAGGGAATTCTTGGTGGTTGCTAGGGCGTTGCTAGGCAGTTGCCTGGGTGTATTGGGTGGTTGCTAGGGCGTTGCTAGGGTGTTCTGGGTGGTTGCTATGGTGTTGCTAGGCGGTTGCTAGGGTATTCTGGGTGATTGCTAGGGCGTTGCTAGGGTGTTCTGGGTGTTTGCTAGGCGGTTGCTAGGGTATTCTGTGTGGTTGCTAGGGCATTGCTAGGTGGTTGCTAGGGTGTTCTGGGTGGTTGCTATGGTGTTGCTAGGCAGTTGCTATGGTATTTTGGGTGGATGCTAGGGCGTTGCTAGGCAGTTGCTAGGGTGTTCTGGGTGGTTGCTAGGCAGTTGCTAGGTGTTCTGGGGGGTTGCTAGACAGTTGCTAGGGTGTTCTGGGTGGTTGCTACGGTATTTTTGGTGGTTACTAGAGCGTTTCTAGACGTTGCTAGGGTGTTCAGGATGGTTGCTAAGGTATTTTTTTTAGTTGCTATGGTATTACTAGGTGGTTGGTAGTTGTCAAAGATGGTTACCATGGAGTTTTTATAGAGTTATTAAAATCTTTAATAACGAGTACCTTCAGTACGGCACTCGGCCTGCGGCCTCGTGCCTATGGCCGAATAGGCACAAGCATGGAGCAATATCGCAAGGCCACGAGTGTAATATTGCGTTAAAAAATACAAAAAAATTTAAAAAACATTTTTAGTGGTTGCTAGGGTGCTGAAACTGGTTGCTAGGGTGTGGCTATGAAGATTTTAGGCCATTACTTATTGGCTGCTTGATAATATAAATCCTCTGAGGGAGAGAGAGAGGGAGAGACGCAGAGGTGTCAGGCCCTTTGGAGTGGTGTGTGTGTGAAAACGTCGGTTGGGATTCAAATATTTTTAGAACTCCCAATGTAAAGTCAATGGGACTTTTTTGGCCGCTTTTTCGTCCGCTGTGCGAACATCGTACACCCGATCGCTTAGAAAAGTCATAGCACACCTCTCCTTAATGAGCCGGTCGATTTGACACCTCACTCAGGGGTCTGAGACAAACGGTGCGGGGCAAGTTTCGCGCCAAACTTTGTCCAGAATAAAAATAAGAATAATAATAATAAGTATGCAAGAGAACACTAATGATGCCTTGCTTTCAGCAAGCACCATTAATAACTAGAATGTACATTTCCAGAAGAAAATGTGAAGTGGTGCTTGCAGTGGCAAAACTCGCCACTCGGTTGCTAGGGTGTTGTACATGATTGCTACGAGCCAACAACCATGCCTGTACGATGTTGTGGAGCTGAAATATGGCTTCTATATGTTGCAATATGGTTGCTAGGTGGTTCTAAATCGTTGCTAGGGTGTGAATACACAGTTACCATGGTGATATTTACAGACTGTTTTCCAACTGAAACTAATGAGCCAACCCCCATCTCTATACAATATTCTGATGCAGAGATGTAGGTCTTGTAAAATGGTTGCTAGGGTACTCTGTTTGGTTGCTATGGAGATGCTTGTCAGCTGCTAATGATGAAACTGCAAAGGCTTCTTGTCAGTATGAATTATATAAACCAACTCCCATCTCTATAGGATGTTCTGATGCAGAGATATACACTCACCTAAAGGATTATTAGGAACACCATACTAATACTGTGTTTGACCCCCTTTCGCCTTCAGAACTGCCTTAATTCTACGTGGCATTGATTCAACAAGGTGCTGAAAGCATTCTTTAGAAACGTTGGCCCATATTGATAGGATAGCATCTTGCAGTTGATGGAGATTTGTGGGATGCACATCCAGGGCACGAAGCTCCCGTTCCACCACATCCCAAAGATGCTCTATTGGGTTGAGATCTGGTGACTGTGTGGGCCATTTTAGTACAGTGAACTCATTGTCATGTTCAAGAAACCAATTTGAAATGATTCGAGCTTTGTGACATGGTGCATTATCCTGCTGGAAGTAGCCATCAGAGGATGGGTACATGGTGGTCATAAAGGGATGGACATGGTCAGAAACAATGCTCAGGTAGGCTGTGGCTTTTAAACGATGCCCAATTGGCACTAAGGGGCCTAAAGTGTGCCAAAAAAACATCCCCCATACCATTACACCACCACCACCAGCCTGCACAGTGGTAACAAGGCATGATGGATCCATGTTCTCATTCTGTTAACGCCAAATTCTGACTCTACCATCTGAATGTCTCAACAGAAATCGAGACTCATCAGACCAGGCAACATTTTTCCAGTCTTCAACTGTCCAATTTTGGTGAGCTCGTGCAAATTGTAGCCTCTTTTTCCTATTTGTAGTGGAGATGAGTGGTACCCGGTGGGGTCTTCTGCTGTTGTAGCCCATCCGCCTCAAGGTTGTGCGTGTTGTGGCTTCACAAATGCTTTGCTGCATACCTCAGTTGTAACGAGTGGTTATTTCAGTCAAAGTTGCTCTTCTATCAGCTTGAATCAGTCGGCCCATTCTCCTCTGACCTCTAGCATCAACAAGGCATTTTCGCCCACAGGACTGCCGCATACTGGATGTTTTTCCCTTTTCACACCATTCTTTGTAAACCCTAGAAATGGTTGTGCGTGAAAATCCCAGTAACTGAGCAGATTGTGAAATACTCAGACCGGCCCGTCTGGCACCAACAACCATGCCACGCTCAAAATTGCTTAAATCACCTTTCTTTCCCATTCTGACATTCAGTTTGGAGTTCAGGAGATTGTCTTGACCAGGACCACACCCCTAAATGCATTGAAGCAACTGCCATGTGATTGGTTGATTAGATAATTGCATTAATGAGAAATTGAACAGGTGTTCCTAATAATCTTTTAGGTGAGTGTACGTTTTGCTAAACGGTTGCTAGGGTACTCTATTTGGTTGCTAGCGAGTGGCTTGCCAGCTGCCAATCATGAAACTCCAAAGGCTTCTTGTCACTATGAATGATATAAACCAACTCCCATGCCTCTGTGACATTCAGAATGGAAGATATCCCTCTTTGGATTTTGGTTGCTAGGGTACTCTGTTTGGTTGCTATGAAGTGGTTTGGCAGCTGCCAATGATGAAACTCTAAAGGCTTCTTGTCAGTATGAATGATATAAACCAACTCCCATGCCTCTGTGACATTCAGAATGGAAGATATCCCTCTTTGAATTTTGGTTGCTATGGTACTCTGTTTGGTTGCTATGGAGTGGTTTGGCAGCTGCCAATGATGAATTTCCAAAGGATTCTTGTCAGTATGAATGATATAAACCAACTCCCATGCCTCTGTGACATTCAGAATGGAAGATATCCCTCTTTGGATTTTGGTTGCTAGGGTACTCTGTTTGGTTGTTATGGAGTGGTTTGGCAGCTGCCAATGATGAAACTACAAAGGCTTCTTGTCAGTATGAATGATATAAACCAACTCCCATGCCTCTGTGACATTCAGAATGGAAGATATCCCTCTTTGGATTTTGGTTGCTATGGTACTCTGTTTGGTTGCTATGGAGTGGTTTGACAGCTGCCAATGATGAATTTCCAAAGGCTTTTGTCAGTATGAATGATATAAACCAACTCCCATGCCTCTGTGACATTCAGAATGGAAGATATGCCTCTTTGGATTTTGGTTGCTAGGGTACTCTGTTTGGTTGCTATGGAGTGGCTTGTCAGCTGTCAATCAAGAAAATCCAAAGGCTGCTTGTCAGTATGAATGATATAAACCAACTCCCATGCCTCTACGACATTCAGAATGGAAGATATCCCTCTTTGGATTTTGGTTGCTAAGGTCCTCGACAATGGTTGCTAGGGAGGGGCTTGGAAGTATTGAGGTGATTCATGATTGGCTGTTTGCTGCCCCGAGTCAAATGAGACTACCCCCATGTTTCTATGACAATTCAGTCTGGAGATATCTCTTTGAACTCTTTCAATGGAAGTCTATGGAACTTGTTGCTAAGGGGCTCTAAATGGTTGCTAGGACGTGGCTTGATAGCTTCACAATGATCCTGAGAGACTGATTGGTCGTCTGAGTAAAATGAGCCCTCCTCCTTGTCTCTATGACACTGTGATCCAGAGCTACGTTCAATACAAATTCCCTATGCAATTTACCATAGTAGGAAAAGCATTGTGTGTTTCACGGGACATTCCTTCCCCATAGTAAGTTAATGGGGCAACTTTGGGCATCTCCAGCCCCCCAGGGGTGCAACTTTTACCCCATTGTGAGGTATGTTCTTACAGAGCCTGTCAGCCTCTTCAAATGTGGCAAATCACACGTTTCTACGAAATCCTCGCTCAGAGCTACGTGTGGTCAAAGTTCGTCGCAATGTTGAGTCAATGGGACTTTTTTGGGCGCTTTTTCGCCCCTGGGGCGAACACCGCACCCCCGATCGCTTATAAAAGTCATAGCACACCTCTCCTTAATGAGCCGGTCGATTTGACACCTCATTCATGGGTCTGAGACAAACGGTGCGGGGCGAGTTACGCGCCAAACTTTGTCCAGAATAATAATAAGAAGAATAACTAGAATGTACATTTCCTGAAGAAAATGTGAAATGGTGCTTGCAAAATTCGGCACGGTTGCTAGGGTGCAGTTAGCTAATTTTTAGCAAGATGATAACATGATAAGCATGTGACTAATATAATGCATGGTTGCTAGGCGGTTGCTAGGGTGTTCTGGGTGGTTTCTAGGTGTTGCTAGGGTGTTCTAGGTGGTTGGTATGGTGTTGCCAGGGTGTTCTGGGTGGTTGCTAGGGCGTTGCTAGGGTGTTCTGGTGGTTGCTATGCGGTTGCTAAGGTGTTCTGGGTGGTTGCTAGGGTATTCTTAGTGGTTGTTAGGGCATTGCTAGGTGGTTGCTAGGGTGTTCTGGGTGTTTGCTATGCGGTTGCTAGGGTATTCTTGGTGGTTGCTAGGGCGTTGCTAGGCAGTTGCTAGGGTGTTCTGGGTGGTTGCTATGGTGTTGCTAGGCGGTTGCTAGGGTATTCTGGGTGGTTGCTATGGTGTTGCTAGGCAGTTGCTAGGGTATTCTGGGTGGTTGCTAGGGCGTTGCTAGAGTATTCTGAGTGGTTGCTATGGTGTTGCTAGGCGGTTGCTAGGTTATTCTGGGTGGTTGCTAGGTGGTTGCTAGGGTATTCTTGGTGGTTGCTAGGGCGTTGCTAGGCAGTTGCTAGGGTGTTCTGGGTGGTTGCTATGGTGTTGCTAGGCGGTTGCTATGGTGTTCTGGGTGGTTGCTATGGTGTTGCTAGGTGGTTGGTAGGGTATTTTGGGTGGTTGCTAGGGAGTTGCTAGGCAGTTGCTAGGGTGTTCAGGACGGTTGCTAAGGTATTATGAGTGGTTGCTATGGTGTTACTAAGTGGTTGGTAGTTGTCACAGATGATTACTATTGGAGTTCTTAGCATGATTTAACACTTACCTAATCGCTATTAGCATGTAGCTATTCACAGCTAGCATGTGTATCATGTTGGAATTCCTCTTTGCTAGCATGAGTCAAAAGAGCCAAGCCCCATCTCTATACGATGTTCTGATGCAGAGAAATAGGTCTTGCAAAATGGTTGCTAAGGTACTTTGTTTTGTTGCTAGGGAGTGGCTTGGCAGCTGCCAATCATAAAACTCTAAAGGCTGCTTGTCAGTATGAATGATATAAACCAACTTCCATTCCTCTGTGACATTCAGAATGAAAGATATCCCTCTATGGATTTTGGTTGCTAAGGTGCTTGACAATGGTTGCTAGGACGGGGCTAGCAAGTGTTGTGGTGTCTCATGAATGGCTGTTTGCTGCCCTGAGTCAAACTTGTCTTAACCCCATCTCTTTATGATTTTCTGATGCAGAGATAAAGGTCTTGTAAAATGGTTGCTAGGGTACTCTGTTTGGTTGCTATGGAGTTGCTTGGCAGCTGCCAATGATGAAACTGCAAAGGCTGCTTGTCACTATGAATGATATAAACCAACTCCCATGCCTCTGTGACATTCAGAATGGAAGATATCCCTCTTTGGATTTTGGTTGCTAAGGTGCTCGACAATGGTTGCTAGGGAGGGGCTAGGAAGTGTTGAGGTGATTCATGATTGGCTGTTTGCTGCCCCGAGTCAACTGAGACCACCCCCATGTTTCTATGACAATTCAGTCCAGAGATATCCCTTTGATCTCTTTCAATGTAAGTCTATGGGACTTGTTGCTAAGGGGCTCTAAATGGTTGCTAGGGCGTGGCTTGATAGCTTCACAATGATCCTTAGAGACTGATTGGTCGTCTGAGTAAAATGAGCCCGCCCCCTTGTCTCTCTGACACTGTGATCCAGAGCTACGTTCAATACAAAATCCCTATGCAATTTACCATAGTAGGAAAAGCATGTGTGTTTCACGGGACATTCCTTCCCCATAGTAAGTCAATGGGGCAACTTTGGGACGCTCCTGCCCCCCAGGGGTGCAACTTTTACCCCATTGTGAGGTATGTTCTTACAGAGCCTGTCAGCCTCTTCAAATGTGGCAAATCACACGTTTCTGCGAAATCCTCGCTCAGAGCTACGTGTGGTCAAAGTTCGTCGCAATGTTAAGTCAATGGGACTTTTTTGCCCGCTTTTTCGCCCCTGGGGCGAACACCGCACCCCCGATCGCTTATAAAAGTCATAGCACACCTCTCCTTAATGAGCCGGTCGATTTGACACCTCACTCAGGGGTCTGAGACAAACGGTGCGGGGCGAGTTTCGCGCCAAACTTTGTCCAGAATAATAATAAGAAGAACTAGAATGTACATTTCCTGAAGAAAATGTGAAGTGGTGCTTGCAGTGGCAAAATTCGGAACTCGGTTGCTAGGGTGTTGTACATGATCGCATACGAGCCAACAACCATGTCTGTACGCTGTTGTGGAGCTGAAATATGGCTTCTTTATGTTGCAATATGGTTGCTAGGTGGCTGTAAACGGTTGCTAGGGTGTGAATACAAAGTTACCATGGTGAAATTTACAGACTGTTTCCCAACCAAAACAAAAGAGCCAACCCCCATCTCTATATGATGTTCTGATGCAGAGACATGGGTCTTGATAAACGGTTGCTAGGGTCCTCTGTTTGGTTGCCAGGGAGTGACTTGGCAGATACCAATGATGAAACTGCAAAGGCTTCTTGTCACTCTGAATGATATAAACCAACTCCCATGCCTCTATGACATTCAGAATGGAAGATATCCCTCCTTGGATTTTGGTTGCTAGGGTACTCTGTTTGGTTGCTAGAGAGTGGCTTGGCAGCTGCCAATGATGAAATTCCAAAGGCTTCTTGTCAGTATGAATGATATAAACCAACTCCCATGCCTGTGTGACATTCAGAAAGGAAGATATTCCTCTTTGGAATTTGGTTGCTAGGGTACTCTGTTTGGTTGATATGGAGTTGCTTGGCAGCTGCCAATCATGAAACACCAAAGGCTTCTTGTCAATATGAATGATATAAACCAACTCCCATGCCTCTGTGGCAGTCAGAATGGAAGATATCCCTCTCTGGAGTTTGGTTGCTAGGGTCCTCTGTTTGGTTGCTATGGAGTGGCTTGGCAGCTGTTAATGATGAAACTGCATAAGCTTCTTGTCAGTATGAATGAAAATAAACCAACTCCCATCTCTATACGATGTTCTGATGCAGAGATATAGGTCTTGCTAAACGGTTGCTAGGGTACTCTGTTTGGTTGCTAGGGAGTGGCTTGGCAGCTGCCAATGATGAAATTAAAAAGGCTTCTTGTCACTATGAATGATATAAACCAACTCCCATGCCTCTGTGACATTCAGAATGGAAGATATCCCTCTCGGATTTTGGTTGCTAAGGTGCTCGACAATGGTTGCTAGGGAGGGGCTAGGAAGAGTTGAGGTGATTCATGATTGGCTGTTTGCTGCCCCAAGTCAAACGAGACCACCCTCTAGTTTCTATGACAATTCAGTCCGGAGATATCCCTTTGAACTCTTTCAATGGAAGTCTATGGGACTTGTTGCTAAGGTGCTCTAAATGGTTGCTAGGGCGTGGCTTGATAGCTTCACAATGATCCTGAGAGACTGATTGGTCGTCTGAGTAAAATGAGCCCACCCCCTTGTCTCTATGATACTGTGATCCAGAGCTACGTTCATTACAAAATCCCTATGCAATTTACCATAGTAGGAAAAGCATGTGTGTTTCACGGGACATTCCTTCCCCATAGTAAGTCAATGGGGCAACTTTGGGACGCTCCTGCCCCCCAGGGGTGCAACTTTTACCCCATTGTGAGGTATGTTCTTACAGAGCCTGTCAGCCTCTTCAAATGTGGCAAATCACACGTTTCTGCGAAATCCTCGCTCAGAGCTATGAGTGCTCAAAGTTCGTCGCAATGTTAAGTCAATGGAACTTTTTGGGCCGCTTTTTCGCCCCTGGGGTGAACACCGCACCCCCGATCGCTTATAAAAGTCATAGCACACCTCTCCTCAATGAGCCGGTCGATTTGACACCTCATTCATGGGTCTGTGACAAACGGTGTGGGGCGAGTTACGCGCCAAACTTTGTCCAGAATAATAATAATAATAATAATAATAATAAGAATAATAAGTATGAGCAATAACAATAGTGATGCCTTGCTTTCAGCAAGCACCACTAATAATAAGTATGCAAGAGAACACTAATGATGCCTTGCTTTCAGCAAGCACCATTAATAAGTATGAGCAATAACAATAGTGATGCCTTGCTTTCAGCAAGCACCACTAATAATAAGAATAATAAGTATGAGCAATAACAATAGTGATGCCTTGCTTTCAGCAAGCACCACTAACTAGAATGTACATTTCTTGAAGAAAATGTGAAGTGGTGCTTGCAGTGGCAAAACTCTCCACTCGGTTGCTAGGGTGTTGTACATGATTGCATTCGAGCCAACAACCATGTCTGTACGATGTTGTGGAGCTGAAATATGGCTTCTATATGTTGCAATATGGTTGCTAGGTGGTTCTAAATGGTTGCTAGGGTGTGAATACACAGTTACCATGGTGATATTTACAGACTGTTTCCCAACCGAACCAAAAGAGCCAACCTCCATCTCTATACGATGTTCTGATGCAGAGACATGGGTCTTGATAAACGGTTGCTAGGGTACTCTGTTTGGTTGCTATGGAGTTGCTTGTCAGCTGCCAATGGTGAAACTGCAAAGGATTCTTGTCACTATGAATGATATAAACCAACTCCCATGCCTCTGTGACATTCAGACTGGAAGATATCCCTCTTTGGATTGTTGTTGCTAAGGTGCTCGACAATGGTTGCTAGGGAGGGGCTAGGAAGTGTTGAGGTGATTTATGATTGGCCGTTTGCTGCCCTGAGTCAAACTTGTGTTAACCCCATCTCTTTATGATGTTCTGATGCAGAGATATAGGTCTTGCAAAATGGTTGCTAGGGTACTCTGTTTGGTTGCTAGGGAGTGGCTTGGCAGCTGCCAATCATGAAACTCCAAAGGCTGCTTGTCAGTATGTATGATATAAACCAACTCCCATGCCTCTGTGACATTCAGAATAGAAGATATCCCTCTTTGGATTGTTGTTGCTAAGGTGCTCGACAATGGTTGCTAGGGAGGGGCTAGGAAGTGTTGAGGTGATTTATGATTGGCCGTTTGCTGCCCTGAGTCAAACTTGTGTTAACCCTATCTCTTTATGATGTTCTGATGCAGAGATATAGGTCTTGCAAAATGGTTGCTAGGGTACTCTGTTTGGTTGCTAGGGAGTGGCTTGGCAGCTGACAATCATGAAACTCCAAAGGCTGCTTGTCAGTATGTATGATATAAACCAACTCCCATGCCTCTGTGACATTCAGAATAGAAGATATCCCTCTTTGGATTGTTGTTGCTAAGGTGCTCGACAATGGTTGCTAGGGAGGGGCTAAGAAGTGTTGAGGTGATTTATGATTGGCCGTTTGCTGCCCTGAGTCAAACTTGTGTTAACCCCATCTCTTTATGATGTTCTGATGCAGAGATATAGGTCTTGCAAAATGGTTGCTAGGGTACTCTGTTTGGTTGCTAGGGAGTGGCTTGGCAGCTGCCAATCATGAAACTCCAAAGGCTGCTTGTCAGTATGTATGATATAAACCAACTCCCATGCCTCTGTGACATTCAGAATAGAAGATATCCCTCTTTGGATTGTTGTTGCTAAGGTGCTCGACAATGGTTGCTAGGGAGGGGCTAGGAAGTGTTGAGGTGATTTATGATTGGCCGTTTGCTGCCCTGAGTCAAACTTGTGTTAACCCCATCTCTTTATGATGTTCTGATGCAGAGATATAGGTCTTGCAAAATGGTTGCTAGGGTACTCTGTTTGGTTGCTAGGGAGTGGCTTGGCAGCTGCCAATCATGAAACTCCAAAGGCTGCTTGTCAGTATGTATGATATAAACCAACTCCCATGCCTCTGTGACATTCAGAATAGAAGATATCCCTCTTTGGATTGTTGTTGCTAAGGTGCTCGACAATGGTTGCTAGGGAGGGGCTAGGAAGTGTTGAGGTGATTTATGATTGGCCGTTTGCTGCCCTGAGTCAAACTTGTGTTAACCCCATCTCTTTATGATGTTCTGATGCAGAGATATAGGTCTTGCAAAATGGTTGCTAGGGTACTCTGTTTGGTTGCTAGGGAGTGGCTTGGCAGCTGCCAATCATGAAACTCCAAAGGCTGCTTGTCAGTATGTATGATATAAACCAACTCCCATGCCTCTGTGACATTCAGAATAGAAGATATCCCTCTTTGGATTGTTGTTGCTAAGGTGCTCGACAATGGTTGCTAGGGAGGGGCTAGGAAGTGTTGAGGTGATTTATGATTGGCCGTTTGCTGCCCTGAGTCAAACTTGTGTTAACCCCAGCTCTTTATGATGTTCTGATGCAGAGATATAGGTCTTGCAAAATGGTTGCTAGGGTACTCTGTTTGGTTGCTAGGGAGTGGCTTGGCAGCTGCCAATCATGAAACTCCAAAGGCTGCTTGTCAGTATGTATGATATAAACCAACTCCCATGCCTCTGTGACATTCAGAATAGAAGATATCCCTCTTTGAATTTTGGTTGCTAGGGTAATCTGTTTGGTTGCTATGGAGTTGCTTGACAGCTGCCATTGATGAAACTGCAACGGCTTTTTGTTACTATGAAGGATATAAACCAACTCCCATGCCTCTGTGACATTCAGACTGGAAGATATCCCTCTTTGGATTTTGGTTGCTAGGGTACTATGATTGGTTGCTAGGGAGTGGCTTGGCAGCTGCCAATCATGAAACTCCAAAGGCTTCTTGTCAATATTGAATTATATAAACCTTCCCCCATCTCTATACGATGCTCTGATACAGAGATATAGGTCTTGCTAAATAGTTGCTAGGGTACTCTGTTTGGTTGCTATGGAGTGGCTTGGCAGCTGCTAATGATGAACTCCAAAGGCTGCTTTTCAGTATGAATGACATAAACAAACTCCCATGCCTCTGTGACATTCAGAATGGAAGATATCCCTCTTTGAATTTTGGTTGCTAGGGTAATCTGTTTGGTTGCTATGGAGTTGCTTGACAGCTGCCATTGATGAAACTGCAAAGGCTTTTTGTTACTATGAATGATATAAACCAACTTCCATGCCTCTGTGACATTCAGAATAGAAGATATCCCTCTAGGATTTTGGTTGCTAAGGTGCTCGACAATGGTTGCTAGGGAGGGGCTAGGAAGTGTTGAGGTGATTCATGATTGGCCATTTGATGCCCTGAGTGAAACGAGACCACCTTGGTGTTTCTATGATCTACTAGAGCGTTTCTAGACGTTGCTAGGGTGTTCAGGATGGTTGCTAAGGTATTTTTGGTAGTTGCTATTTTGTTACTAGGTGGTTGGTAGTTGTCAAAGATGGTTACTATGGAGTTTTTATAGAGTTATTAAAATCTTTAATAACGAGTGCCTTCAGTACGGCACTCGGCCTGCGGCCTCGTGCCTATTGCTGAATAGGCACAAGCATGGAGCAATATCGCAAGGCCACGAGTGTAATATTGCGCTAAAAAATACAAAAAAATTTACAAAAAATTTTTTTTTGGTTTAGGGTGGTTGCTAGGGAGCTCTTAGTGGTTGCTAGGGTGCTAAAACTGGTTGCTAGGGTGTGGCTATGAAGATTTAAGGAAATTACTTATTGGCTGCTTGATAATATAAATCCTCTGAGGGAGAGAGAGAGGGAGAGACACAGGGCTGTCAGGCCCTTTGGAGTGGTGTGTGTGTGAAAACGTCGGTTGGGATTCAAATATTTTTAGAATGCCCAATGTAAAGTCAATGGGGACTTTTTTGGCCGCTTTTTCGTCCGCTGTGCGAACATCGTACACCCGATCGCTTAGAAAAGTCATAGCACACCTCTCCTCAATGAGGCGGTCGATTTGACACTTCACTCAGGGGTCTGTGACAAACGGTGCGGGGCGAGTTTCGCGCCAAACTTTGTCCAGAATAATAATAATAAGAATAATAAGTATGAGCAATAACAATAGTGATGCTTTTAAAAAAGCACCACTAATAAGTATGAGCAATAACAATAGTGATGCCTTGCTTTCAGCAAGCACCACTAATAATAATAAGTATGGAGGATAACAATAGTGATGCCTTGCTTTCAGCAAGCACCACTAACTAGAATGTACATTTCCTGAAGAAAATGTGAAGTGGTGCTTGCAGTGGCAAAACTCTCCACTTGGTTGCTAGGGTGTTGTACATGATTGCATTCGAGCCAACAACCATGTATGTACAATGTTGTGGAGCTGAAATATGGCTTCTATATGTTGCAATATGGTTGCTAGGTGGCTCTAAACGGTTGCTAGGGTGTGAAATCAGTTACCATGGTGATAGTTACAGACAGTTTCCCAACCAAAACAAAAGAGCCAACCCCCATCTCTATGTGATGTTCTGATGCAGAGACATGGGTCATGATAAACGGTTGCTAGGGTCCTCTGTTTGGTTGCCAGGGAGTGACTTGGCAGGTGCCAATGATGAAACTCCAAAGGCTGATTGTCAGTATAAATGATTTAAACCAACTCCCATGCCTCTGTGACATTCAGAATGGAAGATATCCCTCTTTGGAATTTGGTTGCTAGGGTCCTCTGTTTGGTTGCAAGGGAGTGACTTGGCAGGTGCCAATCATAAAACTCCAAAGGCTGCTTGTCATTATTAATGATATAAACCAACTCCCATGCCTGTGTGACTTTCAGAATGGAAGATATCCATCTTTGGATTTTGGTTACTAGGGTACTCTGTTTGGTTGCTATGGAGTTACTTGGCAGCTGCCAATGATGAAATTCCAAAGGTTTCTTGTCAGTATGAATGATATAAACCAACTCCCATGCCTCTGTGACATTCAGAATGGAAGAGATCCCTCTTTGGATTTTGGTTGCTAGGGTACTCTGTTTGGTTGTTATGGAGTTGCTTGGCAGCTGCCAATCATGAAACACCAAAGGCTTCTTGTCAGTATGAATGACATAAACCAACTCCCATGCCTCTGTGACATTCAGAATGGAAGATATCCCTCTTTGAATTTTGGTTGCTAGGGTAATCTGTTTGGTTGCTATGGAGTTGCTTGACAGCTGCCATTGATGAAACTGCAACGGCTTTTTGTTACTATGAATGATATAAACCAACTCCCATGCCTCTGTGACATTCAGACTGGAAGATATCCCTCTTTGGATTTTGGTTGCTAGGGTACTATGATTGGTTGCTAGGGAGTGGCTTGGCAGCTGCCAATCATGAAACTCCAAAGGCTTCTTGTCAATATTGAATTATATAAACCTTCCCCCATCTCTATACGATGCTCTGATACAGAGATATAGGTCTTGCTAAATAGTTGCTAGGGTACTCTGTTTGGTTGCTATGGAGTGGCTTGGCAGCTGCTAATGATGAACTCCAAAGGCTGCTTTTCAGTATGAATGACATAAACAAACTCCCATGCCTCTGTGACATTCAGAATGGAAGATATCCCTCTTTGAATTTTGGTTGCTAGGGTAATCTGTTTGGTTGCTATCGAGTTGCTTGACAGCTGCCATTGATGAAACTGCAAAGGCTTTTTGTTACTATGAATGATATAAACCAACTTCCATGCCTCTGTGACATTCAGAATAGAAGATATCTATCTAGGATTTTGGTTGCTAAGGTGCTCGACAATGGTTGCTAGGGAGGGGCTAGGAAGTGTTGAGGTGATTCATGATTGGCCATTTGATGCCCTGAGTGAAACGAGACCACCTTGGTGTTTCTATGATCTACTAGAGCGTTTCTAGACGTTGCTAGGGTGTTCAGGATGGTTGCTAAGGTATTTTTGGTAGTTGCTATTTTGTTACTAGGTGGTTGGTAGTTGTCAAAGATGGTTACTATGGAGTTTTTATAGAGTTATTAAAATCTTTAATAACGAGTGCCTTCAGTACGGCACTCGGCCTGCGGCCTCGTGCCTATGGCTGAATAGGCACAAGCATGGAGCAATATCGCAAGGCCACGAGTGTAATATTGCGTTAAAAAATACAAAAAAATGTAAAAAAAAAATTTTTTTGGTTTAGGGTGGTTGCTAGGGAGCTCTTAGTGGTTGCTAGGGTGCTAAAACTGGTTGCTAGGGTGTGGCTATGAAGATTTTAGGCCATTACTTATTGGCTGCTTGATAATATAATCCTCTGAGGGAGAGAGAGAGGGAGAGACGCAGGGGTTTCAGGCCCTTTGGAGTCTGTGTGTGTGAAAACGTCGGTTGGGATTCAAATATTTTTAGAATGCCCAATGTAAAGTCAATGGGGACTTTTTTGGCCGCTTTTTCGTCCGCTGTGCGAACATCGTACACCCGATCGCTTAGAAAAGTCATAGCACACCTCTCCTCAATGAGCCGGTCGATTTGACACTTCACTCAGGGGTCTGTGACAAACGGTGCGGGGCGCATTACGCGCCAAACTTTTGTCCAGAATAATAAAAAGAAGAATAATAACTAGAATGTACATTTCCTGAAGAAAATGTGAAATGGTGCTTGCAGTGGCAAAACTCTCCACTCGGTTGCTAGGGTGTTGTACATGATTGCATACGAGCCAACAACCATGTCTGTACGATGTTGTGGAGCTGAAATATAGCTTCTATATGTTGCAATATGGTTTATATGTGGCTCTAAACGGTTGCTAGGGCGTTGCTAGGGTGTTCTGGGTGGTTGCTGTGGTGTTGCTAGGTGGTTGCTAGGGTATACTGGGTGGTTGCTAGGCGGTTGCTAGGGTATTCTTGGTGGTTGCTATGGTGTTGCTAGGCGGTTGCTAGGGTATTCTGGGTGGTTGCTAGGCGGTTGCTAGGGTATTCTTGGTGGTTGCTAGGGTGTTGCTAGGTGTTTGCTAGGCTGTTCTGGGTGGTTGCTATGGTGTTGCTAGGGTATTCTGGGTGGTTGCTATGGTGTTGCTAGGCGGTTGCTATGGTGTTCTGGGTGGTTGCTATGGTGTTGTTAGCTGGTTGCTAGGGTATTCTGGGTGGTTGCTAGGGCGTTGCTAGGCGGTTGCTAGGGTATTCTGGGTGGTTGCTAGGGCGTTGCTAGGCAGTTGCTAGGGTATTCTGGGTGGTTGCTATGGTGTTGCTAGGTGGTTGCTAGGGTATTCTGGGTGGTTGCTAGGGCGTTGCTAGGGTATTCTTGGTGGTTGCTAGGGTGTTCTGGGTGGTTGCTATGGTGTTGCTAGGCAGTTGCTATGGTATTTTGGGTGGATGCTAGGGCGTTGCTAGGCAGTTGCTAGGGTGTTCTGGGTGGTTGCTAGACAGTTGCTAGGTGTTCTGGGGGGTTGCTAGACAGTTGCTAGGGTGTTCTGGGTGGTTGCTACGGTATTTTTGGTGGTTACTAGAGCGTTTCTAGACGTTGCTAGGGTGTTCAGGATGGTTGCTAAGGTATTTTTTTAGTTGCTATGGTGTTACTAGGTGGTTGGTAGTTGTCAAAGATGGTTGCTATGGAGTTTTTATAGAGTTATTAAAATCTTTAATAACGAGTGCCTTCAGTACGGCACTCGGCCTGCGGCCTCGTGCCTATGGCCGAATAGGCACAAGCATGGAGCAATATCGCAAGGCCACGAGTGTAATATTGCGTTAAAAAATACAAAAAAATGTAAAAAACATTTTTTTTTGGTTTAGGGTGGTTGCTAGGGAGGTCTTAGTGGTTGCTAGGGTGCTGAAACTGTTTGCTAGGGTGTGGCTATGAAGATTTTAGGCCATTACTTATTGGCTGCTTGATAATATAAATCCTCTGAGGGAGAGAGAGAGGGAGAGACGCAGGGGTGTCAGGCCCTTTGGAGTCTGTGTGTGTGAAAACGTCGGTTGGGATTCAAATATTTTTAGAACTCCCAATGTAAAGTCAATGGGACTTTTTTGGCCGCTTTTTTGCCCGCTGTGCGAACATCGTACACCCGATCGCTTAGAAAAGTCATAGCACACCTCTCCTTAATGAGCCGGTCGATTTGACACCTCACTCAGTGGTCTGAGACAAACGGTGCGGGGCGAGTTTCGCGCCAAACTTTGTCCAGAATAAAAATAAGAATAATAATAAGTATGCAAGAGAACACTAATGATGCCTTGCTTTCAGCAAGCACCATTAACTAGAATGTACATTTCCTGAAGAAAATGTGAAGTGGTGCTTGCAGTGGCAAAACTCTCCACTTGGTTGCTAGGGTGTTGTACATGATTGCATTCGAGCCAACAACCATGTATGTACAATGTTGTGGAGCTGAAATATGGCTTCTATATGTTGCAATATGGTTGCTAGGTGGCTCTAAACGGTTGCTAGGGTGTGAAATCAGTTACCATGGTGATAGTTACAGACAGTTTCCCAACCAAAACAAAAGAGCCAACCCCCATCTCTATGTGATGTTCTAATGCAGAGACATGGGTCATGATAAACGGTTGCTAGGGTCCTCTGTTTGGTTGCCAGGGAGTGACTTGGCAGGTGCCAATGATGAAACTCCAAAGGCTGATTGTCAGTATAAATGATTTAAACCAACTCCCATGCCTCTGTGACATTCAGAATGGAAGATATCCCTCTTTGGAATTTGGTTGCTAGGGTCCTCTGTTTGGTTGCAAGGGAGTGACTTGGCAGGTGCCAATCATAAAACTCCAAAGGCTGCTTGTCATTATGAATGATATAAACCAACTCCCATGCCTGTGTGACTTTCAGAATGGAAGATATCCCTCTTTGGATTTTGGTTACTAGGGTACTCTGTTTGGTTGCTATGGAGTTACTTGGCAGCTGCCAATGATGAAATTCCAAAGGTTTCTTGTCAGTATGAATGATATAAACCAACTCCCATGCCTCTGTGACATTCAGAATGGAAGAGATCCCTCTTTGGATTTTGGTTGCTAGGGTACTCTGTTTGGTTGTTATGGAGTTGCTTGGCAGCTGCCAATCATGAAACACCAAAGGCTTCTTGTCAGTATGAATGACATAAACCAACTCCCATGCCTCTGTGACATTCAGAATGGAAGATATCCCTCTTTGAATTTTGGTTGCTAGGGTAATCTGTTTGGTTGCTATGGAGTTGCTTGACAGCTGCCATGGATGAAACTGCAACGGCTTTTTGTTACTATGAATGATATAAACCAACTCCCATGCCTCTGTGACATTCAGACTGGAAGATATCCCTCTTTGGATTTTGGTTGCTAGGGTACTATGATTGGTTGCTAGGGAGTGGCTTGGCAGCTGCCAATCATGAAACTCCAAAGGCTTCTTGTCAATATTGAATTATATAAACCTTCCCTCATCTCTATACGATGCTCTGATACAGAGATATAGGTCTTGCTAAATAGTTGCTAGGGTACTCTGTTTGGTTGCTATGGAGTGGCTTGGCAGCTGCTAATGATGAACTCCAAAGGCTGCTTTTCAGTATGAATGACATAAACAAACTCCCATGCCTCTGTGACATTCAGAATGGAAGATATCCCTCTTTGAATTTTGGTTGCTAGGGTAATCTGTTTGGTTGGTATGGAGTTGCTTGACAGCTGCCATTGATGAAACTGCAAAGGCTTTTTGTTACTATGAATGATATAAACCAACTTCCATGCCTCTGTGACATTCAGAATAGAAGATATCCATCTAGGATTTTGGTTGCTAAGGTGCTCGACAATGGTTGCTAGGGAGGGGCTAGGAAGTGTTGAGGTGATTCATGATTGGCCATTTGATGCCCTGAGTGAAACGAGACCACCTTGGTGTTTCTATGATCTACTAGAGCGTTTCTAGACGTTGCTAGGGTATTCAGGATGGTTGCTAAGGTATTTTTGGTAGTTGCTATTTTGTTACTAGGTGGTTGGTAGTTGTCAAAGATGGTTACTATGGAGTTTTTATAGAGTTATTAAAATCTTTAATAACGAGTGCCTTCAGTACGGCACTCGGCCTGCGGCCTCGTGCCTATGGCTGAATAGGCACAAGCATGGAGCAATATCGCAAGGCCACGAGTGTAATATTGTGTTAAAAAATAAAGAAAAATGTAAAAAAATTTTTTTTTTGGTTTAGGGTGGTTGCTAGGGAGCTCTTAGTGGTTGCTAGGGTGCTAAAACTGGTTGCTAGGGTGTGGCTATGAAGATTTTAGGCCATTACTTATTGGCTGCTTGATAATATAATCCTCTGAGGGAGAGAGAGAGGGAGAGACGCAGGGGTGTCAGGCCCTTTGGAGTCTGTGTGTGTGAAAACGTCGGTTGGGATTCAAATATTTTTAGAATGCCCAATGTAAAGTCAATGGGGACTTTTTTGGCCGCTTTTTCGTCCGCTGTGCGAACATCGTACACCCGATCGCTTAGAAAAGTCATAGCACACCTCTCCTCAATGAGCCGGTCGATTTGACACTTCACTCAGGGGTCTGTGACAAACGGTGCGGGGCGCATTACGCGCCAAACTTTTGTCCAGAATAATAAAAAGAAAAATAATAATAAGTATGAGCAATAACAATAGTGATGCCTTGCTTTCAGCAAGCACCACTAATAAGTATGAGCAATAACAATAGTGATGCCTTGCTTTCAGCAAGCACCACTAATAAGAATAATAAGTATGAGCAATAACAATAGTGATGCCTTGCTTTCAGCAAGCACCACTAATAAGAATAATAAGTATGAGCAATAACAATAGTGATGCCTTGCTTTCAGCAAGCACCACTAATAATAATAAGAATAATAAGTATGAGCAATAACAATAGTAATGCCTTGCTTTCAGCAAGCACCACTAACTAGAATGTACATTTCCTGAAGAAAATGTGAAGTGGTGCTTGCAGTGGCAAAACTCGCCACTTGGTTATTAGGGTGTTGTACATGATTGCATACGAGCCGACAACCATGTCTGTACGATGTTGTGGAGCTGAAATATGGCTTCTATGTGTTGCAATATGGTTGCTAGGTGGCTCTAAATGGTTGCTAGGGTGTGAATACACAGTTACCAGGTTGATATTTACAGACTGTTTTCCAACTGAAACTAATGAGCCAACCCCCATCTCTATAAAATATTCTGATGCAGAGATGTAGGTCTTGTAAAATGGTTGCTAGGGTCCTCTGTTTGGTTGCCATGGAGTTGCTTGGCAGCTGCTAATGATGAAACTGCAAAGGCTTCTTGTCAGTATGAATGATATAAACCAACTCCCATCTCTATACGATGTTCTGATGCAGAGATATACGTTTTGCTAAACAGTTGCTAGGGTACTCTATTTGGTTGCTAGCGAGTGGCCTGTCAGCTGACAATCATGAAACTCCAAAGGCTTCTTGTCACTATGAATGATATAAACCAACTCCCATGCCTCTGCGACATTCAGAATGGAAGATATGCCTCTTTGGATTTTGGTTGCTAGGGTACTCTGTTTGGTTGCTATGGAGTTACTTGGTAGCTCCCAATGATGAAACTGCAAAGGCTTCTTGTTATTATGAATGATATAAACCGACTCCCATGCTTCTATGACATTCAGAATGGAAGGATATTGGTTGCTAGGGTACTCTGTTTGGTTGCTAGGGAGTGGCTTGGCAGCTGCCAATCATGAAACTCCAAAGGCTGCTTGTCAGTATGAATGATATAAACCAACTCCCAAGTCTCTGTGACATTCAGAATGGTAAATATGCCTCTTTGGATTTTGGTTGCTAGGGTACCACTAAAAAGAAAAATTATAAGTATGAGCAATAACAATAGTGATGCCTTGCTTTCAGCAAGCACCACTAATAATAATAAGTATGGAGGATAACAATAGTGATGTCTTGCTTTCAGGAAGCACCACTAATAAGTATGAGCAATAACAATAGTGATGCCTTGCTTTCAGCAAGCACCACTAATAATAAGTATGCAAGAGAACACTAATGATGCCTTGCCCTTGGCAAGCACCATTATTAATAAGTACGAGCAATAACAATAATGATGCTTTCAAAAAAGCACCACTAATAAGTATGAGCAATAACAATAGTGATGCCTTGCTTTCAGCAAGCACCACTAATAAGTTTAAATAGGATTTCAGTAAGTTGGCTCTCTCAAGCCAACTTAATAATAATAATAATAATAAGTTTAAATAGGATTTCAGTAAGTTGGCTCTCTCAAGCCAACTTAAAAATAAGTTTAAATAGGATTTCAGTAAGTTGGCTCTCTCAAGCCAACTTAATAAGTTTAAATAGGATTTCAGTAAGTTGGCTCTCTCAAGCCAACTTAATAAGTTTAAATAGGATTTCAGTAAGTTGGCTTTCTCAAGCCAACTTAATAATAAGTTTAAATAGGATTTCAGTAAGTTGGCTCTCTCAAGCCAACTTAATAATAATAATAAGTTTAAATACAATATCAGTAAGTTGGCTCTCTCAAGCCAACTTAATAAGTTTAAGTACAATATCAGTAAGTTGGCTCTCTCAAGCCAACTTAATAATAAGTTTAAATAGGATTTCAGTAAGTTGGCTTTCCCAAGCCAACTTAATAATAGTGCTCCCCAAAGTGTTCTTTCCTTAAAGAGCCCCTGTGGTTTTTCATGTTGTTTTTATGTGGTGTTATTAATATGCTTTAAGGCAATCCATTCCAGTCACAATCCAGTGAACCAAAGACAGTCTCAAAAATGCAGTTTAAAATTGCCGGTGTTTCTTGTCACAAACTACCTTGTAACCAATCAGGTCAACGTATGGGCGGACTTTAGCATATCATCATTACTATGCTGCGAAGCAGAGGGGTCTAAAGAGAAGCTAGGTTATCCCGGTTTATTTTTCTGTTGATATGAAAAATTGGGTACATTTAGCAATAGGCTTTAGCGGGTGAATTATGTATATGATGTATATTATAATGTTATAATGAACTGTATGCCTTTCTCCACTGACGTTCGTTGTTCAAAGCGTTTCTAAGGATCCAGATTTTTTAGAAGGCTATAATGCAATATAATAATTTTGTGTGAGTTACAGACCAAAATTTACGTGGTTTTCAGTCTGTTTCTCAGAAGACTTACAGTATACAGTGCATGAGAATACAGTGCATGAGTTTTATGAACTTATTTTAGAATATTTTATTGCTGGTTTTGGAATAATGTATGGCAAGATGATCCGCTTAATTCCGCTTAAAGATTCTTCAAAAGTTTTCTTTTAAAAATTAAATAAAATTTTGCAATGAAATTAAGGTGAGTAAAAATAATTTTTTTTATTTTTTTATTTTTTTGTAGTTTTGGTAATTCTGACCAATGCTTCATGAATGTGGTACATCAAACTTGTATTAATATGAACTTTCAGCAGTTAATATGTGTTATATAAGATTTTTTATAAAAAAGTTTACACTGAGTCCAGCTTTGTGCCATTGAAAGCATGATGTTGGACCTTTGTAATGCCATTGCTGTAGAGCCTCCTGTTGAATGAAAAACAAGAAATAACAGTCATGGCCTCATGCAAAATTCTTGTATCTACTTCTGGCTCAGATTTTGACAATATACAGTACATGTTTAAAGAGCTGACATGGAGATGCTCTTCATTTATGTTTGTACCAGAAACTAGAACAGGATTGCAAATAGTCTTCTGATAAAAGGGTTTTATTTTCATTTAATCAACATAATCCCTCCAATGTACCTTATAAGTAACTATATAGTTAAAAAAAGCCAACAAATGACAGTTCAATACACGTTTCTTTGTTAGCATGAAAAATGTGAAAATGAGGGAATGTGACAATACTTACACTGACAGCAGATCATTGGGAATGTGACAATACTTACACTGACAGCAGATCATTGGTAATGCCAAGAAAAGCATTAGATGGAATTTCAGCAATATAGGGATTATCACTAATTTCTCTGCAGGAAAAGCAGAAATAAATTAAAAAGAATACCTTCAAAAAACACTGATGTGTATGAAAACTGCAGCATTAGAACAATTCTCACAGTAGGAAGTACGAGTCATCAGCCTGGATATTGGTCAGGTCAGGGAAGATGGTGAGGCCTGTGTTGAATAAGCCTCTGCAAACACAACATCTCCAGGATATCATTCTATGGTCTTGTGCATTGTCCACAAAGACATATTGCTGCAGGTAAATGTACTTTTGGTTTGAGTGCCCATATGTTATTGGTGGGGTGAGTGGTTTCAGGAAACAGCAGTGACTAGCTAGTTAAATTCTCCAACGATGCATTGTATGGCGCTGCAGCAGCTCATATTATATCATAATATCATGTTATAAATTTTATTACATGGCTGTATGAGGGCAGAAATAAATGATGTAAAACGTACTCGGTTACTAACGTAACCTCGGTTCTCTCTAGAGAGAGGAACGAGTACTGCGTAGAATACGCTAGGGGAAAATCCTTTTCCACGAGAATACTGAAGCCAAAAAATTATCCTTTAATTTTGTATTAATGTAAAACGCGTTGCGGCAGCATACAGATATAGGCGAGGCAGCTCGCGCGCCTATTGGCTGGTCTGCTGGCAACTGCTTAAGCCTATCGAGCGAGACCTAGAGTGACGTCAGACCCAATGAGGGCGCTTCGCGCCCTCTGCGTCACGTCCCGCCGAAACGGGCGTGGCTTAGGTCTATAAATACCGCTCGCAGGCATTATATCTCTGGTTTTTCATAGTCGAAGCAACCAGAGCGCGTGCAAGCACGGCAGGATACGCAGTACTCGTTCCTCTCTCTAGAGAGAACCGAGGTTACGTCAGTAACCGAGTACGTTCTCTTACGAGAGATACTCTCGTACTGCGTAGAATACGCTAGGGGAACCTACTGTAAAACGCCGTGCGTGCTGGGATCTGATACCATAGACTCAAGGGCGACAGCCCGGAGTTCATACAGTACATAATCACCCAGGGGACTCACAGGGAATCCTGGAAGAGAGGGGGGTTAGCCACTATCTTCCTTATAGCAGTATAGAGCAAGGATTGCAATACTCAATAGCTGCATAACTGACAGCGCCAGTTATGAGATTTTGGCCATACTAGACCGACAGTAGTCTGGCCTGTAGTGCGGGAACCTCTAGGTTGTAAAACCTAATAAATGTAGACGGAGAGGCCCAGCCTGCCGCCATACAAATATCTTACAAGGCAATCCCACTTGACCATGCCCACGATGAAGCCATGCTTCTCGTGGAGTGCGCTTTGACACCCAGCGGGCACTGCATGCCCTTGGTTGTGTAAGCTAGCGCTATTGCGTCCACTACCCATCTGGATAGGGTCTGTTTTGAAGCGGCTAGTCCCTTAGAACGCCCGCTGAACGAAACAAAGAGCCGCTCCGTCTGTCTGAAAACAGACGAGCGAGACACATAAGCTCTTAACGCCCTGACTGGGCAAAGGGAGCTTTCGTCCATATTTCCTTCAGTGACCGGCAGGGCAGACAGGGAAATGACCTGTGCTCTGAACGGTGTATTGAGGGATTTAGGAACATAACCGTGCTTAGGTTTGAGTATAACTCTAGAGTCTTTCGGCCCAAATTCCATGCACGTCGTGCTTACTGAGAGCGCGTGTAAGTCCCCTATGCGCTTCACTGAAGCGAGAGCCAGAAGAAACGCCGTCTTGAAAGACAGGTGTTTAAGATCAATCTCCTGCAAGGGCTCAAATGGATGACCTTTCATGGCTTCCAGTACCGTAGAAAGGTCCCATATAGGGACTGTGGGAGGTCTGGGAGGATTCAGTCTCTTAGCTCCACGAAGGAAGCGAATAACTAAATCATTCCTTCCAATAGACTGGCCGAGCGTGGTCGAAGAGAACACTGCTATGGCCGCTACATAGACTTTGAGCGTGGAGGGGGACCTGCCCTTATCCAACAGCTCCTGTAGGAAGGAAAGAACCTCCGTCACACCGCAATGCAGGGGTGACACACCACGAGCTGTGCACCAGCTAGAGAACACTGACCATTTTGAGGCATAGAGACGTCGCGTAGACGGAGCTCTGGCCTGTGTGATAGTGTTTAGCACTCCCTGTGGGAGGTCAGCGGGTACCCGTTGATGGCCCACACATGGAGGGACCACAGCTCTGGGTGAGGATGCCAAATCGAGCCGTTGGCTTGAGAGAGGAGATTCCTCCTCAGAGGCACTGGCCACGGGGCGGTGCTTGCTAACTGCATCACAATTGGGAACCAAGGTTGGCTCATCCAAAATGGGGCTACAAGCAGCACTAAGCATCCTTCTTCCCTGACCCGTTCTACCACCTGAGTCAGGAGGGAGACGGGGGGAAAAGCGTAGAGAGGACGGCGAGGCCACTCGTGGGTCAGCGCGTCCTTGCTCTCCCGAGAAAAATTCTGGACAGTGAGCGTTTTCCTGAGACGCGAACAGGTCTACTTCCGCTCTGCCGAATTTCTTCCACAGCAGCTGGACTGTCTGTGGGTGCAAAGACCATTCTCCTGTCGGAACTTGCTTCCTGGACAGTCTGTCTGGTCCTATGTTTAGGAGCCCTGGCACGTGCGCTGCTCTTAGCGAGAGCAGGTTGCTGCGGGCCCATATCAGGAGGCGCCTGGTTAGCCTGTACAGAGACAGGGACCTGAGGCCGCCCTGGCGATTTATGTAGGACACCACTGAGACGTTGTCTGATCGTATTAGCACGTGGTGTCCCTGTATGAGGGGACAAAAGTGCGTGAGCGCTTTGCTCACTGCCAGCATTTCGAGGCAGTTGATATGTAAGAGCATCTCTCGCTTTGACCATAGGCCAAAAAACGGTCTGCCCTCGAGCAGCGCTCCCCATCCCGAGGTGGATGCATCCGTGGACACCACCATCACTCTCGAGGAAGTCCCCAGGCTTACACCTGATTGGTACCAGTCTTTTGCCTCCCAAGGTTTCAAAGCTGCAATGCATGCTTGATTGACCTTGACGCGAAGCTGACCGGAGGCCCACGCTGAGCGTGGTACTCTCTTTCTGAGCCAGAACTGCAGTGGGCGCATGCGGAGAAGGCCCAACTGGAGAACTGAAGATGCTGAGGCCATCAGACCGAGCATCCTTTGAAAAGCTTCAAGAAGGACTATCACGCCGCAGCGGAACGAGCCGGCTGCGCGCCGAATGTCCAGTGTGCGCTGAGATGACAGGCGTGCTGTCATTAGCAGCGAGTTCAGCTCTATTCCCAGAAAAGATATAATCTGTCTGGGGAAAAGCGAGCTCTTTTCCCAGTTCACTGCGAGACCGAGATTCTCGAGGTGATCGAGTAAAATGGTCCTGTGCTCTACGAGCTCTGAGTGAGATTGGGCTAGAATCAGCCAGTCGTCCAGATAGTTCAGCACTCGTATGCCCCGTATCTGAGGGGTGCGAGCGCTGCATCCATGCACTTCGTAAATGTACGGGGTGCCAGGGAAAAGCCGAAAGGCAGGACTGTGTACTGATATGCCTGGCCCTCGAAGGCGAATCTCAAAAATCGCCTGTGACGTGACGCTATTTGTATTTGAAAATACACGTCTTTTAGATCTATTGACACAAACCAGTCCCCCTGGCGGACGTGCGCAAGGATTTTTCTGGTTGTGAGCATCCTGAACTGGCACTTCATAAGCGCTCTGTTCAACTGCCGCAGATCTAGTATGGGTCTGAGACCCCCGTCTTTTTTGGGTACCAGGAAGTATCTGCTGTAAAGCCCCCCCTCGCTTTGAGCTTGAGATAGGGGTTCTATAGCCCCTTTGCTCAACAGTTTCAAAATTTCGGCTCGAAGTAGATGGGCTACTTTCGATTCTACCGTGGTCTCGACGCGCGGCATGAAGCGGCGAGGGCGTCGGCGAAACTGCAGCGAATAGCCTCCTTTTATGATGTTCAGCACCCATCTCGAAAACCCCGGGAAGCTTTTCCCACGCAGGTGCGCGAGTAGCTAGGGGCCGGATGCGAAGCGCGCTCTGATCGGCTCGCGATACAGCGGCTTTTGCGTGCTGTGACATAAGCGTCGCGCTCATGACATCTGAGGCAGGGGGCGCGCTGATAACAGCGGGCAGAATGCCCGCGCTTGACTCCTCCGCAGTGTTTAGCTGAGAGGAGGAGGGCTGGGCTAGTTTCATGTCTGTGTGTGGGCGTGGGCGCAGAGCAGCGGGCACATACACCACTTTTACAGCACTGCTCGCGTGAGCAGAGCGTATGCATACTGGTCCTGTATTTACAGAGACCGTGAGACATGTGGGAAGTAGCGTTTGTGGGCACTGGGTAGTGGGCACGTTTGCTACGTTTAAAGCGCAATCGATCTGAGTCGATTTTATGTGCGCGAGCCCTGTGTGAAGGGCTGTGTTTGTGTGTAGGAATGGGCACTGAGTAGTGGCCATTTTTTCTACACATGAAAACACCGTCGGCCGTGGCCGGGACACCAGAAAATACACTCTTTAGGGATTTATCTGGGTAGCCGTAAAATGGCTTTTTTTTTTTTTTTTTTTTTTGTGCAGGCAAGCGGGCAATGGAACCGGCTTGTTGGCTGCTAAATACGCTGGACCAGTCACATTTCTTGGCACTGGACGAGCGGCAAGGTTTGGGTGCAGGCGAGGGGGTTGTACAACGCACTCGTTGGCTGCAAAATACACATCTGCAGTCGCCTCTTCAGGGAACTGACAGAGCGAGCATTGGCGGCATAATTTTATTTGCCGGTAGACCCGGGATCGAACACGGGTCTCTCGTGCGGAAATCTGTGAATCTGCCACTGGCCCACAGGGGAAGACACATAAGATTTCAGTCAGCGCGAGTTTTATCAGAGAGCGTCAACATGCTGGCGTTTGTTTGCAGGCGTGCGTGTAACAACAGGCTCGTTCACTGCAATAAAGACATTTCCAGTCGCCTGAATATCAGAGGGGAATGAGAAATGTGTAAGAGATTGAGATCGGCCCGGCCGCAGCGGGACTAAAACACTCTTTTCTCCTTTCGCCAGTGACGCACGGGAACCATAGAAACGGTGTCTGGATGCAGGCGAGCGGGTTGTACAACGCGCTCGTCGGCTGCAAAATGCACGTCTGCAGTCGCCTTCCAGGGAACTGACAGAACGAAGCATTGGCGGCATAATTTATCTGCCGTTAGACCGGGATTCGAACACCGGTCTCCCGTGTGAAAAAAAACCTTGGATTCCGCCGCTGAGCCACAGGGGGGAAACACAAAGGCTTTCAGATGCACGAGCATATGAAAGAGCGTCAACATGTTTTCTTCGGCGTTTGCTTGCAGGCGTGCGTGTATTAAACAGGCACGTTTGCTGCAGTATAGACACTTCCAGTCGCCTGATCAGGGAACTGAGACGTGTGCGAGAAATGAGTTCAGTCCGGTCTCGACGGGACTGTAAACACTTTTCTCCTTTCGCCAGTGAGAGACGCGTGACGGTCCGCTCGAGACATCCCCTGTGAACGGCGCGGTTGCGCGGCTCGAACAGAGGGCGAGCAGGTATCATCCCCCAAGCAGGCAAGGCAAGCGGGCGAACCGGCGAGCTTTGCGGCTTGGAAGGACGGAGGAGCAGTCTCGGAGAAGGATGCCCGGTGAGTCCTCAGAGTCACCATAGGCAGTACCTAGCTCGCAGTGAGCGTCACTCTAGGTCTCGCTCGATAGGCTTAAGCAGTTGCCAGCAGACCAGCCAATAGGCGCGCGAGCTGCCTCGCCTATATCTGTATGCTGCCGCAACGCGTTTTACATTAATACAAAATTAAAGGATAATTTTTTGGCTTCAGTATTCTCGTGGAAAAGGATTTTCCCCTAGCGTATTCTACGCAGTACGAGAGTATCTCTCGTAAGAGAACAGTGAGATTGCTCAGCATAACATGAACATTTCTGTCTTGCAGACACTCAACTAATCTCAGTGTGTAGACGGATCACAAAACGTTTGATGTGTTAGTTTATTAAATAATGTAGTTAAACTGACTATGCTTTCAGCTTCCAATAAGTGTGGTACTCGCAACTCTGTTATATCTTGTTTAAACCATTCCCCATGATCCCACAAATTTGCACCCAAAACCAGTGCAAAAAATTTGGAGACTATATATGGGCACACTCATTACACAATAATAATATGAAAAATAATTTTGTCTTGACATCCTTTAAACAAGATAGATATATGGGAAAAGCTAAACTGTGTATAATAAAAATATATTTCAGAGAATTAATTTTAAAGTTTATTTTTTTGTATTGCTTGGGCAAGTTATTTTCTTGATTTATGCATAAACCTCACTAAGATATTTAAATTTAAATCAGGCAAAAAAAATGACATATGGACAGTCTTTTGCTCACAAATACTGTAAATTAGGGAGATTCTTTAAAGCCTCTGGATGGATGAATGTCAGATTCCTTGTGTTCCTTATTTCTCTGAAAAGAGAGAGAGAGAGAGAGAGAGAGAGATTTCATGAATTGAAAATGTACTTTTGTGCAGTGTGTAATGTATTCACATGATTGAATGAAAGAGTTATGAGTCTAAAGTATTTACAACAGTACCTTTTACCTTGGTAAGACATTATGATTAAATGTAATAGAATTAATTTCACAACATTTCTGCAGATGATGGGAATAACAGTTATTTGACCTCATCTGCTCGTGTTCAGGTTACTCAGCCAGATATGGTAATTGAAAACACATTTTCTGGTGAAAAAAGTGAAACCCAATCAAAGAATGGGTACGGAGGCAGGACAAGTCACTAAAATCTTCTTTGATTGACAAGATAATACCAGATGGGTGTATTTAATTTGGGATTCAATGAAAAACCACTTGCACAAAAAAAAAAAGCAATCAAAAAACAACAACAGAAAACAAGTAAAATTAAATTTTATCCAACTGTTAAATAGCTTCAGTCATTCTTTGAAATTAAATAAAAATGTAATTCAAGAAAATTCAACAAAAGAGATTTAAATTACTGAAAATAAATGAGATGTGATGATATTTGTAAACAAACATTTGTGTTTGTGTCAGTAATGATAATTAAGGAAATAAAACGATTCAAAGTTTGAAATAATTGCTACACTTAACAGGACATTATATTATGTAAAGTTGTGGTCAGAATTATCTGCATTGTTTATCCTTTTGATCTTTCATTCAAAATATTTGCAAAAATCTAACTTTTCATAGAGGTAAAAGAATTGAAAGTGGGGGTGGGCGGAGGGGGAATACCATTATGAAATAAATGCTTTTCTTCAAAACACGTTGGCCACAATTATTGAAACCCTTTTATTAAATACTTTTTACAACCTCGTTTTGCAAAGATAACAGCTCTGAGTTACCTTTCGAAAGGGAACTCGCACTGCGTCCTGAGACGCTTATGGGGAACGCCTCACCATGACTGGTATCTGAAGCAACTGTCAAATCACGGCAATCGTATTGGCCAGCAACAGCCTATGACATCATACCTGTGTCCAGGAGTGCGTTTATTGTCTGGGCGAAGAGCAAGTGCGATCAGTTCTCGAGGGAGCTGTTTGCGTGCACTGTGGGTGTTTCCCTTTAAGGACGATCCGCTCTCGTTTGTCCATCTTCTCGAGGGAAGAGGGACAAGCATCTGTGCCCAGTGGCTCGGGTTCCTCTCACGCCGAGGCGGAGAAAAGATCTAGGTCCTGGGGTTCACAGATGGAGCTGGTGGAAGAGTTTGAGAGAGGAGTGAATCTTTCGCATGCTTCCGCCTTTGGCTCAGCGGACAGTGCTCTACTGGCACCATGCCAGAAAGAGCAGGAGATCCTGGGCGAAAGCGAAGAGGACAAGTCATCTGAGCCCTCGCCACCTTTCTGCCCCGCATATGAGGAGGAGTTCGCAAGGTTGGGGGTTATGGAGCGCGCCTCAGGCCATAACCCTCCAGCTCCATGGACTTCCATTTCTTCCTGATCTCCATATTGAGATCACAAGGGCATGGAAGAAACCGTATTCTGCCTGCATCCACCGACATAGGCATGCGATTTATGCAAATGTCGAGGGGATGCAGAAGCAAGGATACTTGGCGATGCTCTCAATCGACGAGATGTTTGCGAACTATCTTGGGGGTGGGCGGGCATTGACCTTGAAAGCTCCAGCCCTGCCTACCAAGCCACTAAAGAACACAGCTGAATTGAAATGAGTAGAAGCGTATTGCAGCTCGACACACCATAGATGGCTTCCCAAACCTGAGCCCAGGCGGCGAAGAGTTGAAGTGTTTTGGATGACAGAATGCTGCACTAAGGCAGGGGGCTGATGCTCTTATTCTGAAGGCATTTGATTTTTATTCTGCCTGCTATAGCAGCGGTCTATGCCCTGAATGGCAGGGCATATGCGGCAGCAGGTCAGGCTGGTGCTTCACTGCATACCATGGCAGTACTTCAAGCTTACCAAGCCAATCTGCTGAAGGACTTAGATCAGGTTCAGGGTCTTTCCCCTAATGTGGTATCTGAGCTGCGCCGCACCGCAGATCTGGCTCTCTGCGCCACCAAGCAGAATGCCACCGCAGTTGGTAGATCGATGATGGCTACAGAGGCAATGGAGAGGCACCTGTGGGTGAATCTGGCAGACATCGGGGAGAAAGAGAATGGCTTTCTCCTTGGGTTCCTATATGGTGGGTAGCAGTAGAACGAAACACTATGCTGAAGCCTCCGCTCCCCCGAGCTCCAGATAGATCATGACTTCAAGTGCAGTCCTCTCTGGGCCGCCTTGATAATCAACCTGTGGTGAGTGTGTTGGCCTCCTCTCATTTAGAGAGTCATTAAGTTGAAGCCACCTCTCCATTGAACTCCAGGCGCGTAATGTCTTAAGTGATTGGCCTTCTTTAAGGCCACCTAGACTATCACCCTGTGGTAAGTGTGTCGACTTCCTCTCATGTTTAGAGTCAGTAGGTTGAAGCCACTGCTCCACTGAGTTCCAGGTAGATGATGCTTTCAAGTGTAGGCCTGTAGTAAGCCACCCCCTCGAATGCAAATCTCAAAAACGGTATGTGATAGGGGGCTATCTGAATATGAAAGTAGGCATTTTTCAGATCCACTGACAAAAACCAATCCCCTGAGCAAACCTGTGAGAAGATTTGTTTCAAACTTGTTTCGAACAGCCGTTTCATTAAGGTGCGGTTCATATGTCTTGTTTGATTGAGGATGGGCCTGAGGCCACCATCCTTCTTGGAATGATGAGGTAACGGCTGTAGACTTGTTCCGAGCTGGAGGAACTGATGAACTGATTCTACAGCTCCTTTTGCTAGTATGCTCTTCACTTTGGACTGGATGATATGCGCTACGTTGCTCCGTTCTGAAGTTTGGACCGTGCCCTTGAAGCAAGGGGGTCTGCGAGCGAATTGAAGCGAGTAGCCTCATTCAATTGTGTTCAGTACACAGCTCGACACACCGTGGATGGCTTCCCAAGCCTGAGCCCAGGCAGTGAGGGGTTGAAGCGTTTTGGACGACAGATTGCTGCACTAAGGCAGGGGGTTTTCTGTTTGATTCGTGGCGTCAACAATGGTGAGCTGAAATTATTCCAGCTTAATTTCATTCAATTTAATCAATGTAATTAATTTAGTTAATTGAGTCAACATGAATATTTTTCGTTCGTCTTAACCGGATGTCACTCAAAAAATGAATTTTGGCCTCTTGTTAAAATAATTAATTAAAATAAGCAAAAGTAACACAATTGTTTAATATTGTCACAACTTAATTTAATTGTGTTCAATCAACCTAATTCATTTGTGTGAAAACTACATGAATCGTTGTTGACATCTAACTGGGCAGTGGATCTGTAGTTCCCAGCATGCTTTGCAAGGGACTGCATTAAGAGGGTCAATTTAGGGAAAAAGTGTTATTTTATGTGTTTTTCAGTAAATGGAAAGATGTTGTTAGTTAATGTTAGTGTTTAATGTTCAGTTATGTTAGAAACTTAGAGGACTTTCTGTAATGTTTTTTAATTTTGTGGTTGCCATTATGCATAAGAGTAGCGACTGTGTTTAGGCTGTGGGCTCAGTATACACTATGTGTAAACCTCACTCGCAGTCTCCAGTAGCACCTCAATGCAGTACACGAAATCCGGGGGGCGGAGTTGGATCCAGATATAAGGGGTGGAGATTGGTAGGTTTAGGGGTGGGTTTAGGGATTAAGGGGTGGAGATGGGTAGGTTTAGGGATCAGGGGGTGGAGATGGGTTGGTTTAGGTATATGTAAGGTGGGAGGAGTTGGATCTGGATCCGACTCCTACCCGTGGATTTCATGTTCCGCAGTGAGGACCATCTCGCAGTCTCGCAGACCTGCAGTGCACAAGTAATATTATATGACTGTAAAAAATGGTTTTAATTTATTTGAACACTAGTAGTGTCTATCGTTAGAAGTGACCGTAGAGTCAAATTAACTAAAATTATAATGTTGGTGATTTAAGGCAGGACAAAAACTAAATGTAGTTAACCTGACAAAACTTTATCTAGCAGGAATGACTAAATTAATTTAAATTCATACAACAAGATTTCAACAAATTATTTCAAACTAATTCGATTTTGTTGGAAAAATGTAATTCAATTTCGTGGAAAACCTTTCCTTAATTTAATTAAGTTCGTTCAACAGATTATTTTTTTGAGTGTAGGTCGCAGACTAGGAGCTGCGACAGCCCCCTCCAGGGGAAGCTTTCGGTGGCGTCAACAATGGTGAGGACGGGCGAAGTAGAAGAGTGAGCGCATGAAAGAGCGCATGTAGATTCCTGGCGGGGGGCTCACTGATGGTACCCCGGATGCAGGAAAATCAATCGTGAGCGCAGCCGAGTAGGGGGGCGTGTCACGCTGGTAAGTTCACCATGAACAAATGTGGTAGATTCCTGGCAGGGGGCTCACTGATGGCGTCCCGGCTGCAGGTAATTATTCATCGAGCGGCTGTGAGCTGGCATTCCAGGGCCGACCACTCCAAACCGAGCAACAAGTTCAAGCCAGGCCCTTAACACCACCTGACTCCTGGGTGGTAGCTACAGTTTTAATGCAGCGCCATAGGCTTGTGCAGTTTCACTGCATGATTCAATAAGGCTTCAGTATTCAGAGAAAAATTAGTTTTCGTCTAGCAATGCAATACGAGTGAACCATTTTGATAGGGAACCAAATATTGTAATTTTTTAAAAAAAAAAAAATTTATGAAAAAAAAAAAAAAAAAAAAAGCTACCCCTTTAGCTCAGAAACACAATGAAACATGTAACTATTCCTAAAGTAAATTCAGTGAAAGAGGATTTATAACTGTGACATTGATATATGATTTATTTGAGTATGGTTAACTGGAATTTGTGTATGGACTTCTGGATACTTTGACTTACATATGAGTTAGCTTTCTCAGGTTGTAGACGGAATGCCATTCTAACCTGCTCAGAGAGACATCCACAGACAGATAGCTGAGGAAAGAAGGGAGAAAATGCTGGTAAAATCCAGAGTTTTATAATAATACAAGGTTATTTCAAGTTGCAGCCACTCAGCAGAGAGCATTGAACTCCTTTAAATCTTAATGATGAAATCAGCCAAAGTTTTCAGTCTTGGCTAGCGCAATTTCATAATATATTAATTACAAGAGCAAATGTAGCACATTTAATTTCTTCAAACACAAACATTCTAGGGTGTCAACACATAGAAGTAAAAGTAGTGTGATCATAGTACTTTCTGATAAATTTTCAACAATTTTACAAATGGAGGTAATTCTACTTCCTCAATTAAGTATTTGTCAATGTAAATATATATATAAAAAGTTATTTATGTTGCCACATACAGTATGTTTCTTCAATTAAAGTATGACAGTTAAAATAAGGCATTTAAAAGTTGTTTGAATTATGAAGGAAAAAAAACACCTGCAGAATCCCCCTTCTTTACTTTCCCTATAATTTTAATCCAGCTCTTACCCCCAAAAATGATTCCTACTTATATTCCTCAAAAGTCAACTCAACATAACCCTAATACAGGATTATTTGCTGATATCTGTTTAGACAATTAAGGTAAAAGTAATGAGCAAAAATCAAGTGCCAATGAATAATATTTCAGTCTACCTTGCCACCAAACCCATAATTGTTTTGTAGCATCTCATCTTGATGCTCGCTCAGTGGTCATTACACACTGTAGAGTTTTCAGAATGACAATCCTTTAAATCATTGTTCTGTGTATGTACAGAATAGGAGTCACTCTTGAACCCCTGATTTCTATTTGGAAGACTCCAATTAGTTTTCTATAATCCACACCTTGGTTCACCCCACACATACTGTACCACAGCGCACCAAGCCACATCTGTAACATTTTCAGGATCATTTTTAAGAAAATTGATTTATGCATTTATGCCATAGTATTCATGCTTTAGAAATATATACCATTTAACTTTGCAGATAATGAAAATGTTTAGGAACCATAAGGTTTGATTAACTCTAAAAGATCTATTAAATAACAAATATCAAGATTTTAGAGAAATCATTTTTAATAAATTATCTAATATCAAAAGGCTTTGTCTCTAAAAAAAGTACTTACATTCTTGAGATATTGACCATATTTGCAAAAGCATCTTGGGGAACAGTCGTCAGGCTTGTCTCGTAGAGACTTCTAGAAATGAAAAGATAATGCATATAGGCTGAGATTTGTCTGATAATTACAACTTATATTAACACTTACATACAATTACATATAACAAATGTTGCAAATGCAATTTCAAAGAACATCATTAAAACCAAATATATTCCTACTAATTGCTTATTATTTCTATTTTCCACATTTCCAAGTCTCCACTCTGTTTATGAGTACTATTTATTTTAAGCACACATTTAAGCTAAGCTATTAAAAACACATGGTGTACATTATAGTCTCTGGGTTCACAGCATCATACACCAATATTTGGAAAACATCAACGATTAAGAAAAGATTAATCACTGTCTGATCAGCAGAGTTTTTAGTATGAAGATAAAGGTTGGGATCAAGCGTGCCACACAAACCCTAAAAAGTGAAGCCAAAAGGTCTCGATCACCCCCCGGTGACTGGTCCTAGTATAGGTCATAAACCCTGCCTCCCCATGTTATTCAACAGGACTTGAGACCAACTAAACAATTTAATTACAATTCAAATATCTTTTTTCCAAAGGTGGTTTCTGTCATTTACTGTAGTTTTTATAACGCTGATTTAAATTCAAGTGTTTGTTTTTAAAATAAGTTTGTTTTTAGTTAGTTATTTGATGCTATAAAAACTAGGGGTGGGAATCTTTTACCATCTCACGATTCGATTCGATTCCGATTCGTGAGGCCACGATTCGATTCAAAATCGATTTTCGATTCAAAAAGATTTTCGATTCAAAACAATTCGATTTTATTCATAATGATTTCTAATCAGGTTTCTGATCATGATCTACTCTCATCTGCTTTGCTATACAGAATGACAAACATAATGACAGACATTAAAGTGTCTTTTTCACATTTATTAAGTTCAATTCTCAGGGAAGTGCCTTTTATCAAAAACATTGAAAAAATGTTTTTACTTGGTACTTTTAAAGCCAAGTATTTATGATGACCCATAACGAACTTACTTCCAATACTTCCTATATTAATTTTATTAATAAAACAAATGGAAGTGATTTGGCAAGTCAACTGTAAGGTTACATTTGCCAGCATATGTCCCAACATTGCTGAGAACCAACAGGAAAATAAATGTGTGCTTGTACTAGCAGCATACTTGTAGTAAATTAATACAAACTTCAACATATTCTGAATCTCTAGCATAGTAGCAGCATTAAATAATAGACTTCTAACCAACATCCTCTTGTTATTTCCAATGAGCAATATAATCCTTCATACAAAAAAAACATTTTGCTGTAGCAAATTCACAAACAGTTTTCGTTTAAAAATATAGAATTATGTACCAAGCTATCATAACGTATAATGCTTGTGGACTTATGCATATTCTGAATAATTAGTAACATACAAAGTCGCTCTTGACTTATAGTACACAACTAAATAATAAAGAATTATGACTTAAAATGTTTGCTGTATACCACAATCAAAAACAGCTTATACAAAGAAAGTGAATGAACATCTGCAGAGAGTAACTTACAGTCAAAATGTAACTTTTTGTGTTGTGGCATTGCACATTTGGCGCTCAGCCATCATGCGTCCTTTATGTGCGCGTCTCTGTTATGTGCACGCCACAGACTGTCCGCGCACGTGCACGTCCACTTCAGAGTTCCGCCTTTTGCGTTCCGTCAATGTTACGTTATAAGAATTGTTTTTTTTTTTTAGAAAATCGATTTTTGACATTTGTGAATCGATTCAGAATCGTCCACGTCCCGAATCGCGATTCATCTAAGAATCGATTTTTTCCCCCACCCCTAATAAAAACGGCGGAGCCTTGATTTCGCGGCTTTACTTCCTGCTCACTACTGCGCAGGTCTGGTCCCGAAATCGCTACTGCGCAGACTCAAACCCCAAGATGTCAGCGGCATATCGGGACACTGGCGGCTTCACTTCTCACCAATGGAAGAGAGCGAAGGGGCGTCATCCATATTTTTTTACAGTTTATGATTGGGATCATGATATTTTGCAAGTATTACAGCACACCGTATGTTAGGATGTACCAGCGGCCAGAGGTGTAAATGACGTGACAAAGGGCAGAAATAGTACAGTCCAGAGTGGTTTTAATTCCAAAAGGTGCAAAAATATCAATATCCAATAGCAATAGTGAAGTAATAGAAAAAACATACAGCGGGGGAAATAAGTATTGAACACGTCATCATTTTTCTCAGTAAATATATTTCCAAAGGTGCTGTTGACATGAAATTTTCACCAGATGTTGGTAACAACCCAAGTAAGCCATACATACAAAGAAACAAGTGATCCTTGGCTCTTGGACAACTCTTCTGATTATTCTTTTCACTCCTCTATCAGAAATCTTGCGAGGAGCACTGGTCGAGGCAAATTTATGGTGAAATTATTGTCTTTCCACTTCCGTATTATGGCCCCAAAAGTGCTCACTGGACCATTCAGAAGCTTAGAATGGCGCCTATAACCAATGCCATCATTATGTTTTGCAACAATTAGGTTGCAAAGGTCTTGAGACAGCTCTTTTTGTAGGCCATTATTTGGGACTGAACCAGCTGTTATTAATTTCCACTGACAGGGGGCTGGATTGCTTTTTAATTACTGTAAGTTTTCAGCAGTTGTCTTGGCTTTCCATGCCTTTTTGCACTTCTTTTTCTTCATGTGTTCAATACTTTTTCCCTGTGTCATTTCACATTATTACACATAACTTAATTTCTGAACTTATTTTTGTTTGTTTCTTTGTATGTATGGCTTACTTGGGTTGTTACCAACATCTGGTGAAAATTTCATGTCACCTTTGGAAATATATTTACTGAGAAAAATGATGACGTGTTCAATACTTATTTCCCCCGCTGTATTATCAAAAAATTTGAGTTTGCAGCGTAATTTCTCATGAAGCTCCGTGCCGGTGTGGTGAACAAATGAGTCCAACTCTGTCTATGGTCCTACTGAAGAGATGAGTCCGAGCTTAGGACCCCATTACCCCGAGCTTGCGCTGATTATTACGATAAAAAATAATGACATAATTATAATTGCTGTGAATACGGTAAGGCAGTATCAGGGCAGTATAAGCTCAAGTAAAGCTCAGCTAGCACAATCATCGGATAACGTTAGCTGTATGCTATGCTACTATCTAAGCTAACTAAAAAACACACTTAACGAGAAATGTTTAATTTCACAATCTATAGCTTTGGTTACATACTAGTATATGAAACGTATAAGTTAAAATACATTAATGCGCACTCAGGTGCTCATAAACATGGCTGCTATAAATTTGACCTGCCACAAGATGGCGCTGTTTTCGACACTCTTGATGCTTCAAATCTTTTCCCGAAACATTCAGGGGAAAGCCTCAGTGCTTCATGAGGCTTCATTCGCCCATCCCTATGCCAATGTACAAGACCACAAATACAAACAAGATTCAACCAGAGAATGTCTAATAAGGGGAGAACTTCCACTCTCAGTAAACTTCCGGCTTCTGAACTGGTTGCAGTTCCACTCTGGTTCCATATGAGGGCACTCACAGGACAAGTGCAGAATGAATCGAGGTCTATAGAGCTATACCCCTCAAAATCCACTTTTCTCAGTATATAATTTTTATAGTAATTTTTAAAGTCTAGTAATTTGACTTGTATTTGAAAGGAGATGCAAAGAAATTACACATTGCTGGGTGTTAGATATTTTAGAGTCACTTATTTGCTTTAAAAAGTCTTTTAAAATGTCAATGACGTCATACACATCGTACAACCAGAGATACGGCTTTACGGCAATCCTTCAGTCACTTTGGTGCTTTCGTGCTCTGCACTTTCTTTTCTCTCGAGGCATCGACAACACAGCTGACACAGGTAAATACACGTGCTGGAAGAGTTTTCGTTTTGTTGTTTTAAAAGACCACGCCAAAAATACACACACACACGATGCCATCAAGTGATATCTCTGGTCGTAATCAGTCCTTCACTGACCAATCAGCGTTCATTAGCAGAATGCTAGCATGTTATAGGCAACAACAACTCAACCTGTAAGAAATCGAAAGGACATAAGTACTCGTTCATTCAACTTTCGACCTATAACCCATGTTGAACTTGCAAAACCTACAATCAAATCTGAGATTTCTCAACGGCAATCGGGTGAAAGAGACAAATTTAGCCGTCTAGCCCATAGACTCCCATTCATTTTGCACTCATGGGCGATCGCCCCCAGTGGAACTCTGGTGGAACTACAACCAAAATTCAGTACAATAGGACTTAATAGGGAGTGGCCAGGCTCTCCGTAGACGGGCTCTGATTCAACCTCTGTCACAGTCACATGTTGAGAAAAGTTCACTGCCTATGACGGTGTCGGCGCTTTCTTCAGAGATGGCAGAGCTGAAACGCCTGCTTCGCTCGCTTCAGCCCGTCACATCTGCTACACCTGTGAAGATGACACAGGAGGATGAGAATGTTCAGAATCAGGGAGCTGGGGAAGAGTCTCTTGATTCCCCTTGTTTTTCTCATCGTTCAGAGTTTGATGTGCTGTCTACAAGTGCTTCAGATTCCTTTTTTCACGATCAAGGGGTTACTATGGATGTTGCTGCACAACCATCTGTTGTTGTTGTGCAGCAACAGGCTGTTTTCACTGGTTACCCAGCAGCGGAGGGGTCTCGTGGGGGTCAGTTCAGTCGTCTGGACAAGCCCAATCCTCCTCTGATGATACTTTGGCTGTGCTTCGAATGGCAGTTGCTCGTCTAGGACTTGATGAGTCACCTATTCAATCTGCCCAAACAAATGTGTTTTTCAGACAGACCACAGCTGCAACTTCTTTTGCCATGCCACCATATAAGGATTTTGTGGCTGAATTCTCGAATGCTCTCACTGGTACTGGCCCGCCTAAGCGGCGCTCAAAGATTGCTCGAACGCTAGCATCTATGGCTGAAGCAGATTCTATCGGGGTGGGTCGTGCTCCGGAAATAGAGCAGAACTGTGGCAGCTTTGGTGGTGTCTCCTGATGAGGCTCTACAAGGGAATGTGCGATGTCCCAGTGCGCAATGCGGTCGTACAGATTCCTTGCTAAAAAAGGCATATGAGTCTGTTGCCTACATTACTCGAGCAGAAAACACAATCTGCCAGTTACCTCTTGCTGCCATCAGTACGCTGGAACCTGCAAATGCGCATCCCTCTATTTCACAATTTCTGCAAACTGCTCTGTTGGCAACAGGCCATGTGACCCGCGAGCTGGGTAGTCTTACAGCCACGCTTCTGGCAGCCCGCCACCAAGTGTGGCTTGCCCAAGCACGACTGCTGGAGGACTGTAAGAAAACCTTGAGAGAACTTCCATTTGTTCCCGGGCATCTTTTTGGTCCCAATGATCCGGAACTATGGGAAAAGAGGGTAAAGCTGTCTGAAGCCACTCATCAACTGACACAGGTGCAGCGCAACCCTACCTTTAGGATGCCAGCGGTTCAGACCCGACATCACTATGCCACATCGGAGCAACGTTTCCGCCGGCACACTACACCTCAGTCACAGCCCCGTCAAAGACCTTGTGTTCCTGAAGATGCAAGAGTTTTTCACCCACCTCATCGACAGTTTCCAGGAGGATCCCGTCAGTGCCCCCCCGCGAACACTAAAAATCGCACACATAAAGCCTGAGACAGTCAGGCCGGCGGTCGATCGTTTTTCAATAGATTAAACGGAGTACTGGAGATCCAACACAGCAGACCCCTGGGTGCTGGCGACTCTGAGCAGGGGATATACTCTACAGTTTCGACGCCGGCCTCCCAGATTTTCAAGAATTGTTCCTACGATTGTCAGAGACGCGGTTCGCGTAGTGGCTCTCTCTCTGAAAATTTGTTCACTGTTAGAGAAGGGAGCCATAGAAAAAGTTCATCCCCTCGTTCAGGGAGATGGGTTCTATTCAACATATTTTCTTGTTCCGAAGAAGGACGGTGGTTTCCGCCCAGTTCTCGATTTGAGGCTTCTGAATTTGTTCCTGAAGGTCCTTCCTTTTTGAATGCTGCGGTTCTTCGGTCTGTGATTGCAGATGATTGGTTTGTAAGTGTCGACCTGAAAGATGCATACTTTCAACTCCCACTTGATGTACATCACAGAAAGTTTCTGCGTTTCAGTTTCCTGAATCAAGCTTACCAGTTTACAAGCTTACCCTTCGGGGTAGACAGAGTTTCTGAAGGCAGGAGTGCCTCTGGTTTTTGTTCCCTCTTGTCAGGAGTTGGTCACGACAGACGCTTCCCTCACAGGATGGGGGGCAACGTGGAATCGGAGGGGTATTTGCGGGCGCTGGACACCGATCCAGGCCACAGAACATATCAACCTGCTGGAACTAAGGGCAGTGTTCTTGGCTCTAAAGTACTTCATGCCGGTTCTGGCAGGCCGCCATGTTCTCGTTCGGTCCGACAATACCTCAACAGTGTTCCATCTGAACCATCAGGGCGGCACGAGATCCCGCAGGTCTCTACGGCTGACTCACAAGATCCTGACATGGTGTCAGCCACGACTCGCTTCACTGAGGGCAGCTCATATTCCAGGAGCGTGCAACCAGACAGCGGATGCTCTTTCCAGGGATCAAGTACATCCAGGGGAATGGAGGCTTCATCCAGATGTAGTGCAGGAGATCTGGCTACGATTTGGAAGAGCAGAGGTAGATCTTTTTGCTTCAGAGATGACCACCCACTGCCGATTATGGTTCGCAAGAGCAGAAGTGTCCAGCCCGCTGGGCCAGGATGCGTTGTCTCACGAATGGCCGAACTGCCTGCTATATGCGTTTCCACCTATCCCTCTGTTATGGGAGACGTTGCACAGGATCTCCCTGTGCAAGCACAGAGTGTTACTTGTGGCACCACGGTGGCCAGCCATACCATGGTTTCCTTTGTTGCTGAGACTTCTGACAGGAAATCCATGGAAGCTTCCCCCCAGGAAGGACCTCCTCTCCCAGCTGGAGGCCAGTGTCTGGCACCCGGACCCGGCTCGTCTGCAGCTTTGGGTCTGGCCATTGGGCTAAATCCTTCCCTGGAGCGTTGTGACCCTGCTGTTATTCACACCATCTCTAATGCTAGGGCTTCTTTCACACAACAGATTTATGCTTCCCGTTGGAAGCTTTTTTCTGCATGGTGTGAGGAACAGGGGCTCGATTCTGCAACATGTGACATTCCGAGTATCTTAAGCTTTCTTCAACGTTTACTGGAGGAAGGAAAAGCAGCTTCCACGTTGAAAGTATACGTAGCTGTGATTTCTGCATATCATGTTCCAGTTGGTGGCTCTTCTCTTGGCTCTCACAGTCTTGTCTGCAGTTTTCTGAAGTGCGCGCACCGTCTGAACCCTGCTCGGAATCCTCATTTTCCTGTGTGGGATTTTTCACTCGTGCTTGCATTCCTGTGCTCACCCCAGTTTGAGCCCTTGCAAAGCATTGACATTAAATGGTTGTCCTTGAAGACTTCTTTTTTGTTAGCTATTGCTACTGCGAAACGAGTCAGTGAGTTGCACGCGCTGTCTGTTAGCGAACTGTGCTTGCGCTGGTTACCGGATGATAGTGATGTATGTCTCGAGACCGGTCTCGAGACCACTTTTACATGGTCTCGGTCTTGTCACGGCCTTGACGGTCTTTGGTCTTGGTCTTGTCTTGGTCTCGGACCTCTCGGTCTTGTCTAGGTCTCGCTGTCTCAGACCGACATAGTGGTCGGGGGATTTAGCAATACAATACTACAATATCCACGACGACGCAACGTTCGATAATGCAACATTATTATCCGCAACGGAACGGATTGAAGCGCGCGTCCGAGTGAAGAGTGCGGCGTGTGCGCGAGCCACACGAGAAAACACTTTATCCGCGCCACTGATCGCAGCGGCAACGAGCACTTTGATCACTTGATTTAAAAAACACATATCAGTGACATGATGGGTTTTAACTTCATTCAGGAGATTTTGGGTAACTGCACAACTGACAGATGACTTTGAGCGCACCGCCAACGGTGTGTGTGTGTGTGTGTGTGTGTGTGTGTAACCATAGCGACAAAACGACCAACTTTCGGATCCTGCACTTAAGCCTATTATTTCGTTTTTACACATTTTATTATGTATTTAAAAGTTGCAGAATGGATTCATTTGGAGACTCCGAAATCGGCAGAGATAGGCAGGCATTTGCTTAGATGAATTTGTGTCTTTGATATCTGTGTGTGTGTGTGTGTGTGTGTGTGTGTGTGTGTGTGTGTGTGTGTGTGTGTGTGTGTGTGTTGTTTGATTACAGTATTGTATTTAAGATGGTGTTAGACTAAATAAATGGTCTTTTAAATATCATCTGCATATCTCCGTTGTGTTGACTAAACATTAGGCCTAATCCAAGTTTATAATTGTGTATCTTTAATTTGATGTTACGTTTTCATCTACACATAATTTCAATTGGTTACATATTTCTCATTCTTTAGACAGTTGTTGGAGGAGAAAGATGGTGTTGGAGGTGTTTGATGTTTTGTCAGATGAACCAGTCAGTACCAGTCATGTCAGTCCTCAACAGTACACAAAAGTTAAGGGAGTCTCAATCCTCTAATAGTGCAGTAACAGCCATCATGCAATTGCTACACATAGTTGATCTCACCCAGTCTGCAAAAACATTTATAGTGAGCTCACAGTCACACACATGACATGGTCTGTCTCTGTATTGTTCTGCCTGTGTAGTTGAAGTAATACCGTCTAGTATTGAATGTAAACTGCGGCTGAACCCTAGTATGCATGCTGTTCTTGAATTCATACAAGTTATTGCTTAGCTTCAACACTAGTCTGTTTTTTTTCCCTCCGGTCTCGACTTGGTCTTGGTCTTGACTTGGTCTGTCTTGGTCTTGGTCTCGATACCCTCTGGTAGTGTCTTGGTCTCGGTTTAGGCGGTCTTGACTACAAGTCTACCGGATGACTCCGGGGTGGTCCTACGACCAAATCCTTCTTTTCTTCCGAAGGTCCTTCTTCCTCAGATCATAAATCAGCACATTGAACTGGCCTCTTTTCAGACTTCTTCAGGGTCTGATTCAAGTGCCCAACTTTTGTGTCCTGTTCGTGCCTTGAAGTGTTATGTGAACTCTACTGTTCAATTTAGACAGTCAGACCAGTTATTTGTCTGCTATGGTGGTGTGAAGAAAGGTGCTTGATAGTCGAACTTGATAGTAGAGACCATTACACTGGCTTACAAGGCAGCAGGGAGACCACTGCCCTGGGGACTAGGGCCATCTCATCTTCATGGGCTGTTTTTAGAGGAGTTTCCCTGGTGGATATCTGCACTGCTGCTACCTGGGCTTCTCCATGCATGTTTGTTCAGTTTTATAAGGTCAACGTTGCTGCTCATCATGCCGTTAGTTCTGCGGTTCTTCTGGAGCAGCCTTAATTTCATCAGGTGGGTGGCATTCCTCATGACTATGTTGGTATGTGTCATCCATAGTGTTTACACTGCCTCTCGTAAGAATGAAACAGAACGCTAGTTACGCATGTAACTGTGGTTCTGTGAATTCTGGATTTCTCAGTCACTCGGAATGCGCGAGAAAGGTGTACCGAGGTAGAGTGCTGAGCTACTGTAGCCTATAAACCTCCAGGGCTCAACATACGTCACGCCACGTGACTTTGTTGGTATATTCTCTCGACCTATCTAGCTGGCGCTGCGATAATCCATAGTGTTTACACTGCCTCTGGCGGTCATCCAGAATTCACAGAACCACAGTTACATGCGTAACTAGCGTTTCATAGTACAACACTTGAAACAGAGTATGATGATTTTTTTAAAAAACTATTCCTTTAAAGTCACAGGTTTACTTTTTTCATAGAAATAGTTTTATATTTGTATAGGTCACAAAGTAGGAATAGGTTATATGTTAGAATCTGTTAGAATATATGGTAGAATCAAGTTTGGCAAAGCCTGAAAGCATTCCTAGTTAAGAATAAAAGTATAATAGAAAAGTATAATATAATGTTGCGCTCATGCCATGTTGTAACTACCGTAGTCTCGAGATGACAACAGGTGGCGTTCTATTCGGAGATGTTCACATCCTCAGACTGGGAATTATGTGTTTTAGTGATAACACTATTAACAACTAAATGAACCTGCAGTGGTCAAGTGGTACAGCAGTCACGTGGTTCAGACAATTCCCCCATCTTACAAGCTGTATTTACGAGCTCTACGAGGACGTGAAATTTTTTAAAAGTTACAAATCTCGTAATTAGGTAATTACAACATGACGTAAATGCACCTAAAGGCCTGTGGGAATATATATATATATATATATATATATATATATATATATATATATATATATATATATATATATATATAGTAATTAAGTGCAGGTATAACTAGACTGAGATTCTGGGGGAAAAACTGAGCTTGGATAGAGCTTCACAGTGGTCTTGAGGCAATTAAATTGTGATTCTGGTTACTGCCTGTTTTCTCCTTGAGTAAATGGAGCAGGTCTTTGAAGTGGTAAGTTTAAACAAAATCGTGTGGATTTAACTGTGGCCAAATCAAGCAAATATCTCACCTGTTTTCACTATAGACAGGAAAATGCTGCCTCTTTAGCTTGTTTATGCAGACTACAGCTACAACTTTAAATGTCATAAAAAACATAATTAATCATGTTGTCAAGTTATTGTTGTTTATAAAATTTTATAAAGAAACTACTATATGGTATGATGTTCCCTTGTCAAAAATGGGCACTCATGGGTGTTTAAACAATGGGCTAATTCACAGCCCATAGCTGGAACAGGTAGATAAAGGAAAAATGAGAAAAGACCACTCTGACAAAATAAACAGACTCTATGACAGTGAACAGACGGTTACTTTACACCACACTCCTGGTCGGCTTACCTCAACCGCAATCCCAATAATTGCACCACATTACAGTGAACATATGTGTGCCATTCCATGGCTTTAAGAAAAGCACTCCCTCAATTTGCCTCTCAAAGGAGCAAAACCTTAAAAGCAAACTAAGAAAATGAGGTGGTTTGGAGAGAAGTAAACCAACACATTTGATGAAGCTGTTATATAAAGGATTGATTGATTGAAGAAAAACAGATTTTCATGACGTTCGCATTTATTTGTGGCTAACGAATGTGCATTCTTATGTAATACCGTATCAATGTATCCTGTAACACCAACATTTTATCTTGTTGTGACCCACAACAATACTGAATCTACAGCATGAAACAAACATTCTGACAACCAAAAGAATGCCTCCTTGAAACCTTCAACCAATGAATAAAATACATACATCAACTAATGCAGTCAGATTTTCTAACTAATGACTTATGAACGGGTTCTTCAAATGAATCAAACATATTGGACAGTGAAACTGAAACACCTGATTTTAGACCACAATAATTTATTAGTAGGGTGTAGTAGGGCCTCCTTTCACTGACAATACAGTATCAATTCATCTTGGGAATGACAGATACAAGTCCTTCACAGTGGCCAGAGGTATTTTGAGAAAAAATTAAGGGTACTTTTAAAAAAGTACTTTTAAAAAATCAGAGGTACTTTTAAAAAATCAGATTAAAAAAGCAGAAACCTCTGCAATAATTTCCTACCATGAAGCAACTTATGGAGTGAGAGAGATGCTATGTGTGATTTTACCACAGTTAAGGTGAAGTGTGTCATTTCAGTGTGCTTTTTAGGCAGGTTTTCAGAACACTTCTATGTCTGCCATTGGCTGATAAAGCCAAAGTTTTTTTTTTTTTTTTTTTGAGAAATCAAGCTAAGAATGGCTTACTTACAGCTGTCTCTGCATACTAAGCTAGATAGGAGCATATATTGTAGAAAAAGAGGGGAAAAGGACTACATTTACCCTAAGGGGTGTTCTTACGCAGAACTTTTATAAAAAGACCATTATAATATTTTAAATAATCTTATCTTAACTTTTGAATTGCATCCATCAGATAAAAAAGAAAAGAAATAAGAATCAAATGAAATGAAGAGTTTCATTTGTAAAGTATTTAATTTACTGAATTATCAAAAAAATAAGCACTACCCAGCTAACAGATTTTTTGTTATAAGAACGTTCTTCAAATATTCAGTGTTGGTTCTGGGAACGTAAAAAATGTCCAGTTTTCTTGATGTTAGAGGAACATGTTTTAGAAGGTATGGTGGTCCTTCACAGTGGCCAGAGGTATTTTGAGCCATTCCTGTTCATCAAACCATTCTGTCATAAGTCTTGCTGTGTGTATTTGTGCATTTTCATGCTGATACATGGCACATTGTCCTGCAGAATGGTTCGGTAGATCTTGGCAGTGACACGGCCAACAAGCACAGTAGAGAATGCCATGATATTGCAGGTCACACCATCACTGATCCACCCCTCTGCTTCACTCTGGGCAGCAACAGTCCGGGTGTTAAGTCTCGTTGGAGCTTCTCCACAACGTAACTCCCACGGATGTGGGAAAGACAGTGAAGGTGGACTCATCAGAGAACAATACATGCTTGACATTGTCCACAGCCCAAGATTTGCACTGTTGGCACCAATGAAACTGACATTCGTTGAGGTGCACATTTATTTCTGCAGTGAGGGCAGCTCTGCTTTTTTTTTTTTTTTTTTTTTTTTTTTACAATCTGTGTTAGTACCTGGACATCCCTTTCAGACATATTCCTCTTGCATCGACAGTTACTCCCCTTGGATGTGGTTTGTCCTATACATGTTGGTATGCCGACATTACCCTGGATACCATAGCTCTCAATTCAGCACAAAGAATTGCTGTCCTGGTCACAGACGAGCCACATAGCACCAACAATTTATCCTTTTTTAAACTCTGATATTTCTCCCATTTTGTTGTGTGCATAGCAATATCAAGTCAAGTCACCTTTATTTATATAGTGCTTTTTACAATACAGATTGTTTCAAAGCAGCTTTACAGCGATAACAGGAAAATAATGCAACAAAGTTTGTTTCGGCTATACAGCAGATCTAGAAGAAAATAGTGTAGTCAATCTTAAGTAAGTTCAGTTATGGCTCATTTTTGTAGTAAAAAGTTATTCATTTAGTTAATTTATCTACTGTATACAGCCACTCCTGAGAAAACAGTGATGTCATCATCCAGCTCAGTTCAATACTCATATAGTGGTGTCAATGCAGGCAGATCAATAAATATTGTTAAATATTAAGTGTGTATCTATCTATGTCACATTTATTTATATAACGCTTTATACAGATTGTTTTAAAGTCCCCCTGTAATCAATAATTCTCTCCCTTTATTTCCTTTAAAAAAATTCTTCATGCATTAAAATAGCTTGAATGTAACTCTACACCTTGCCTCATTTAGTATAGGGGATTTTATGAATATGCAAATGAGCCCCGCCTCCACTCACTCACACCAGCTCAGAGATCCATTTGTTGACGGACGATCACACATTGACGTGATTGGTTACAAGGTAGTTTGTGACGTCAGAAACACCAGTGATTTCAAACCGCGTTTTTGAGACTGTCTTTGGTTCACTGCAGTTTTAAGAAGAAAATACTCAGCAATGGTGTTGACTTATGAATTTACACATGGTGTATCTTAAACCATATTAAAACAACAGACATATAAACAACATTAAAAACTTTATTTTCACCACAGGGGGACTTTAAAGCAGCTTCACAGTAATAAACAGGAAAATAACATTGTTAATGTCGGGAAGTTCATCAATTATGAAATTACTTTAATTTAATCTATAAAGCAGCTCCACAGAAGACAATAGTGTCATTTTCCAACTCAGTTCCATCTCATTAAGTTATGCTATCATTATGCTATGCTGTCAGTATCAATAACATTTCTGAATTTCCAGCAGGAGATACTGGTCCCATCTGGTCTACTTTGGGCTTTTATTTATCTGTCTACCGGTCAAGCGAGCACTCTGAGGAGGAAGGAATGTTGCGCTCCGAATTGGGGCGGCAGCCTCAATTGGTGCACTGATATGGCGGTAATTACATGTGATGGTGCCTGACGAGGCGAGATGGAGGAAAAATAGATCATGTAATCGAGACTGAACAGACAAGCCATTGAGGAATGTTCCTGGATGGCTGAACAAACTAGAGGAGTGTGTGGATTAGAGCATGGCATGAGGCACTATAAAAGAACAGAAGAGGTCACCAATGTCCTCCTAAACAGTGAATGTGAGTGTCAAGCTTTTAAAAAAATCAGATAGAGCAGAAACCTCTGCAATAATTTCCTACCATGAAGCAACTTATGGAGTGAGAGAGATGCTATGTGTGATTTTACCACAGTTAAGGTGAAGTGTGTCATTTCAGTGTGCTTTCAGGTAGGTTTTCAGAGCACTTCTATGTCTGCCATTGGCTGATTACACCAAGCCAAAGTTTTTTTTTTTTTTTTTTTTTTTTTGAGAAATCAAGCTAAGAATGGCTTACTTACTAGCCTGGCAAGCCAGACCTACATCAAGATGTTAGGTCTGGAAACTCACCATAGTCACGGCTCAATCCGAGGGGCGGGATAAACGGCAGTCTTTCAAATTCCCTCTGCACGCAATAGAACAGAGCTTCAACCAACCAGAGGGTTTCCCAACAGCGGAGCTTAGTTGATAGATTCAACTTTTGCCATATCTGGCCGGCAAAAAGACGAACACATCTTCCTTTTTTTAAGAATGAGTTAAGTGCCGTTCTTTGCTCTTTTCTCAAAGAAAAACTTAACTCCAAGTCCTCCAGAGTCGCGGCCAAAGCCGATTCGAAAGACCGTTGTTCTCCATCAGCAGCCGCCATTCTTTGTTTTCAAGTGGCAGCAGCCAGGTTACAGTCGCAACTCTGTCGTGTATGTTAAGCCCGCCCCCGCCTACTCTATACACAACGTGATTGGCCTGACCCAATCTGGGTTTTTGCAGCGAGAAGGTTTATTGAGAGTTGCTAGACTACCCTGGCTGCGAAATACATTTTGCTGCCGCTAGGGTGCGTCTAGATTTCTAGGCTACTTACTTACAGCTGTCTCTGCATACTAAGCTAGATAGGAGCATGTATTGTAGAAAAAAAAATGGGGGAAAAGGACTACATTTACCAAAAGGGGTGTTCTTAGGCAGAACTTTTATAAAAGACCATTATAATATTTTAAATAATCTTATCTTAACTTTTGAATTGCATCCATCAGATAAAAAAAAATAAAAAAAAGTTTAATTTGTAAAGTATTTAATTTACTGAATTATCAAAAAAATAAGCACTACCCAGCAAACAGATTTTTGTTATAAGAACGTTCTTCAAATATTCAGTGTTGGTTCTGGGAAAGTAAAAAAAAATCCTGTTTCTTGATGTTAGAGGAACACATTTTAGAAGGTATGGTGTTCCTCAAATGTTCTTTCAACTTAATTTTGCTTAAAAATTAAATATTCTAGGAACGTTGATTTGTAACATTCCAAGAACATAAAAATGTCCAGTTTCCTGAATGTTAATAGAATGTTATTTAAGGTTAGTATGATGTTCTTGAAACATTCTTTCAATCATTCAAACTGACTTTGACTTTATTTCTGTCAGACGTCTACAGAAGTTCTTGTTGAGAACTAACAGAGGTTTAGATGTTGATGATTTATTGTTTAATTTGACGTTACAATCATGGTGTTCAGCGTTTACTTTAGTTGGACTCTTGACCCCTGACGCTTGTTATATTTTAAGTTACATTTTTCCAGGCATTGCAGGTGTTTTCAGAAAACATTTCTGCATTGATAATAGTCTAGATGGAAATAGGGGTCCACGCGCACCCCCCAGCTTTTTTTATGCCACCTGATTTTTTTAAATCTTTAAAGTGTCTATTTTCAGAATCTGCCAGGTACCAAGCTGAAATAATGTCCCAAAGGCTTCATTTTTAACGCTTTGCTGCACCCGACCGGAACCCGAAAAATCCAAAAATTATATAGAAAGTGGCATAACATTTGAAGTAAACAACATACAGAGACAAATGAACACATTTTCCCATACAATTCTGACCCCAGGAATTTAATGGAATGGTTATTTTTGACATTTGACAACATATTGACCCTATTTCTGGACAAAAATAGCAAAAAATGGCCAAAGATGTGTAGAGGATCAACTATATTTTCGTTTTCTCAAGCGCATAGGGTGATTTTTTTTTCCCACAACCTGCTATTTCTTTATCATTCAAGTGTCTATTTTAAGATTAAATTGGGTACCAAGCTGAAATAATGTCCAAAATGCTTTATTTTTAACCCTTTGCACCAAACCCAAAAAATCTAATGTGATATAAAGTGTCATAACTTCTGATGTAAACAACTCACAGAGACAAATGGACACATTTTTCCATACAATTCTGACCCAGGGAAATTGTTATTTGTTATATTTTACAACATCTTGACCATCTATGGTCAAAAACAGCAAAAAAAAAAAAAAAAACCTAATTTGACAACGTTTTTATTATACTAATAGCAGCCTGAAATTGGGTTTATTTTAACCTTTTACTGCACCTATCCTGAACCTGAAGAAATTGAAAATAGCTTTACTTTTGAAGTAAACAAAACAAAGCAAATTAACTAAAAAAAAAAAAAAAAAAAAAAAATTCCAAAAAGTTGACTAACTGCCAGTTTGGAAATGTTGGGGCTTTGCATTTGGCAGTTGGTGGCTGTTGGTTGGTACCTGCAGATCACCATCTCCCACTGCTCTCTCTTTTGGAACAATTTCAGTAAGTATTTGAAACTATAATTAAGATATACCTTTGCAGTCATAACTTAAAGTAATTTTTCAACAGTGTTTACTATAATCACAGGCTTTCGGAAAGCGAGAAGCTATCATATCTGCGCAGTATCCGAGATATGAGACTCTGTGAAGCAGCCAGTTCACCATACCGCATGATGGATATTTGTGAACAGATTCAATTAACATTAGAGGACTTGCCTTTGGATACAGTTGGCTATCACCAATACTGCAATAAAGGCTTTACAGGGAAAATAGATTGTTTACAAGTGTCAAAGGCTTCTACATCTGGTGAATCATCATCATTGAAAAAGGACTCTCTGCGCCATGTCAAATCTCTGTCAATTCAATCTGAAGGAGCTCCAAGAAGGTGTTCCTTCTTGTTTCCCAATCAGTGCATTTTCTGTGACAAAGCAAAATCCAAGTTCAAGGGCAAGACTGAAGAGCTTACAAAGTTTCAGAGCAGGAAACACAAGGAACCAGCCTGCAAAGTTATTGAACCTAGGGCACAGGAATTAAAGAAAGAGATTCTTTATCGCAAGGTGCAGGACAAGGACCTTTTTGCAATGGAGGCTAAGTATCATCTATCATACAGAAACAACTTCAACACAGAGTACCAAACCCATGAGCGTGGAAGGGAGAGAGCAGAAAAGGCAGCAGACAACATTAACAGCCTGCAGGCCCAGAAGATAGCAGCACATAACAAGTCGTATTGTGTGGTAAAGGATTACATTCTTAGGAATGTGATTGAATGCAAAGAGGTTGTCCATAAGACCCATGTGCAACTTGTATATGAAGACATTGGAAAATCAAGGTTCCCTTTCGAGAACGGCCACTTCGTATTGCATAGCTAATACGCAGTAGGAAACTCCTTTCCTCAAGAAGATTCAAGCTAATAATTTAAAATGCAGTGCAGCTGCACAGCGAACACAGCAGAGCGTCTAGCTCGCCCATTGGCTGTGCTGCGGCAACTGCACAACCTATGGCCAAGCGCCTCAATGGGCATGGCCTTAGTCTATAAAGGAAGCCCATTCTGGCCAAATAGCAGGTTTAAATCAACTGAAGCGACAAATCCCGACAGATTGCAATAGTGTGGCAGGCTACGCAATACTCTCCTTACTCTCAGGGAACCGAGGTTACGTTAGTAACCGAGTACGTTCCCTTTCGATAATGGTCACTTCGTATTACGTAGCTAATACGCAGTGGGGACGCAATGTAAAACGCCGCACTATTAGCAACTGGCTGCATACAACTGGAGTCTAGGGAAGCACCCCGAGGCTCAGAGAAACAAGCCATAACAAACCCCAACATAGTGACAGTAACCAGACGTGAGTCTGGTTTCATGAATAAGGGGCTGGAGTATAAGAGCCGGGCCATTAGATGGCAATCTCTTTCTCTCTCTCTCTCTCTGGCGTATGTCCTTAGACCTTCAGTTCTGTTGAGGTGAACCAGTCCAGTGTCCTATGATCAAGGTCAATTAGACAACGTTCGCCATTCAGGGGTCGATATATGGGGCAGCTAGTTAAAATGTGTTCCACAGTTTGTAGTGGGTCTCCGCATTGGGCACTATCCGTAGTGCCCCACTTCATTATTGCTGCCCTGAAGCGTCCAACACCTGTCCTCAGAGCAGTTCTTGGGCGTGTGTGGCAAAAGGTCGCCGGGACTTGAGGCGCATTCGCTGTGGTGTCTCCATGACGCTTTTGTGGAGGAGGTGGGATTCACTTGTCTGCCTCTCTAGCGAGAGCCAGCAATGCTCCTTCTCGCCTGACCTCTGCAGAGGCAGTTCCTCCGAGGACGGGCATTTGGTTGGTTGGAGTGGTTCGTAGGCATCCGGAGACAGTCCGTAGGGCGATGTTAAGGGCAGTGTCCAGCTTAATGACATGGGGGCTACGGCACCAGGCCGGAGCACAGTACTCAGCACTTGAGAACACCAGGGCCTCGGTGGAGATGTGAAGTGTCTTTGTGGAGGTTCCCCATGTGGTGCCGGCTAGGCGCCATATCAGCACGGCACGGGAGTTTTTCTTTGCCTTGACCGTGTCCAGGTGTTGTCTAAATGACAGTGTTCTGCTTCACACCAAGCTTCACACCAAGGTATGTGGGGAAGGGCTGGGGCTGTAGCCGGGTGTTGTCAACCATGATGTTCATTTTGCGGGGCGCCTCTTTGTTGTAGAGGTGGAACATTGATGATACGGTCTTGTCAGCCCTAAGCTTGAGGCACCAGTTCTTCAGGTATGAAGAAGGTTCATGTCTTCAGAGAGGCCCTACTCTAACGCTTCCCAGGATGGCTTGCTCAGTAAGATGGCCAGGTCATCTGTATAGTCGTACTTCCTCAATTGTGTAGCAGGTAGTTGAACAGCATAGGTGCCAGCACTGAGCCTTGTGGGACACCGTTCTTGAGGTTTCTCACCCTACTGCTTTGGCACATTTTTACATTTTTGGTGTGTAGCCGAAAGCTGCGGTTACTCAGCATCTTCATAATGAGGCTCACAGTGCACTTGTCTGGGATGGTTTCCAGAAGCTTCATGTGTAGTCCGCGCAACCAGATAGTATCATTTGCGGCTGTGAGGTCCAGGAAGACGGTGCTGGCCTTCTCTCCTGTCTGGAAGCTGTCCTCTATGTCTTGGCACACAAGGGTCACCTGATCTGTTGGTGAACCTACCGCTTCGAAAGCCCCAGCTTGTTCTTTGGGCAGTTGGGGGTCGACCACTGGATTGAGATGTGTCAGGATAAGACGTTCGAGGAGCTTGTATGGAACGCAGAGCAGTGAGATGGGCAGGTATCCTTTGGGGTCGTAGCATGGCTTGTTTGGTTTTAACAGGGTGATCACCTTGGCACGGCGCCAGATCTTTGGCAGCTTTGATTGTTGGAGAGGAAGAAGCGCAGCCAGTCAGTTGCCTTCTTGCCTTGGTGTTTAACATACTCCGGGTGGATGCAGTCTACACCTGGTGCCTTCAGGCGTTTGATGGCCTGTTCAATTTCTGATGTTGTGAAATCAGTGGATAGGTTGGAATTACATCCTGGGGCCCTGAACAGCTCATGGACTCTCGTTGATGTTGTACTGGCAAAGTCCTTGTCTGCATTTGGAAAGCGGCCATTACTTAGTTGGAGGGACGCGATGGAGTGTGCGCTGATGGGGCACTCTACTGGGGTTGTTGACCTTCCGACTTGTTCAAGGTCTGCCACCCCGGCGGCTGGAATGTGTGAAGTCGATTGATTCCACAGTCTCTGTCCATTATTGCCTCTGTTTCTTGTTAGCCTGCAGAATAGCTCTTCTGCTGCTTTGTCCCTATCCTCGCTAGCTTGTGCTTCTGCATGGGTGCGAAGTATGTATTCACATTCATCATCCCAGCAGGGAACATAGGTTTTGCGTATACCGCGAGGGATGTTCTTTTTGGCGGCTGTCAGCAGCATCTTGCTGTGGCATGGGTGTGGTAGCCCAGCAGCTGTCTGGTTCACAAGTGTCGTGAAACCTGCCCAGTTTGCTTTGCGGAAGTTCCACCTCTTGGCATCCCTCCCTTGCACTGGTTGGACCATTGTTGGGATAATGATGAATGACGGTCAATGGTGTGACCGGGGGAACATGTCCAGGATATGTCTGACAGGGAGTGGTTGGTTGTTGTGCCATTTTGCAGATGCCAGATCTGGATTGGTGTTGTTCCATCGTTCAGAGTAGAAAGTGCACGGCTCCTTTGGATCATATAGGATTGTCGCCTCAGCGGTAGAGGCTCAGTCACCATCAGTGTGGGAGCTACTATAGCCCCATTCTGTATGATGGCTATTTAAGTCTCCAGCATACACGGCAGGGGCTTGGACATCTGGCAGCGACGATGCAATCAGTCTGCTTGGAGGTGTCTTGTAGACGTTAACAATGGTAGTATCTTGCACTTTCGTTGTGATCCATTCTACCTCTGCCCTTTCTGGGGATATTCCTATAGCTGACCAGGCCATATAATTGCGGACAAATATGGCCATGCCATGGTGTTTATTGGCAATGTATCCGTCCAGCGTATACCCAGGGACCTTCAGGATGCTCTTGTTTTCAGTATGGGTCTCCTGCAGTAGAATCACTGTCACATTGTTTTTGTTTGCTATTTGTTCAAGTATGTTGGTCTTGGCGATGGTGAGTCCTTCGACGTTGAGCTGAAGTAGTGTTAACGCTGGTGCTGCGGTCTGCGGACGTTGACATTAAATTCACAACCTTGCAACTGCTCTTCGCTACTAGTAGGGGAGGCTACGTAGAGGCTGTCTTCTTCTCCCCCAATGAAACAATGATGGCAAATGAAACACTATAGACTAAACACGTATTGCACATGTGCATAAAGTCATCGCCTTCAGAAATTCGCGTTTTTGTTGTTTACACAGAGACGATTTTCAAAAACTTGCACCCAAAACGCCGTTGTCGTGTAAATGAATGGCCAAAACGCATAAAAAGTTTTACGTTTTTAGTTAAAAATGGTGTTGTGTAAACAGCCCGTAACTGAGAAACTCAAACATGAACAGAACTCAAAACATGACAGTAGTTTCTCACCCAAAATATTTAATTCATCCTTCAAAACCTAGTTATTGGGTGAGTAAGTTGGCCAATGTCACAAAAATAAAAAGTGTTTTTGTCATTGTGTTGTATGTCATTCACCATCGTTTTGAGGCTCTCTCTTTTTTTTTTAAGTATCGGTTCAGGCAACATTTAGGCACTGGTACTGTTTTAAAAGTATCAATTTGGTACCGGTATAAAAAAAATAAAATAAAACGATACCCAACCCTATGAATAACAAACTAAAAGTTCATGGAAACGAAACTAAGAATGAAGATAACTGAACTTAATCGTTGTAAGCCACACTGGTCAGTTGTTTAGATGTTTTTTCACCATGGAAATATTTTATTATATCCAAATTCCATGTTTTTTTTTTCTACTTTTTTTGTTGACAATAACTGCTTTCTATACTATTTAAGAATGTCAGTTCTGTCTAGCTGAATACTTTTGTGTATCACACTGAGCTTTTTAGATACAGATTTCAACGGTAGGTAAAAATTGACTGATAAACGTCAATACTGTAGTACACAAAAAGAAAATGAACATTTGTATTTATACAGTACATTTATTTTTGCAGAAATGTGTTGAAATGTGTCAACTGAATATTCTCAGTTGCTTGTTAATTTTTACACACTCTATTATGTCTTCTCTAACACATAAATATCTTCTTACATTATCATTCTATTGCTCTTCCATGACAATCATTTTTAGTTTACATGTTACACATTTCTAAAAAAAATGAATGTTCTGTATAAATATGAATGTTGTATAAATACAAACTGATGTAGCTGCCGCTGTTCTGGGTTGTGATGTTACTCCATGTTCAAAAATGGTGGTGATTGTGCTGCCAGCAAACTCCACACACACACACACACACACACACACACACACACACACACACACACACACACACACACACACACGAACTTGATTGATTGATTGATGATTGTGAATTTGCCAATTATAAACAAATATTCATGGAATACATCACGTCTGACAGATTTTGATCACTGAATGGATCATTTTGCATGTAGCTCACATGATGAAAGAATGTTGTTTAGCCTAGAAGTTGTGAAGAGTTTGACAGTTTCACTGAGCATCAATTCATCAGTTTTGATCACCAAGCCATGTGCATTTAGTCATTGTGCAAATTGTAGAAAATTGTACATATTCTTTTGTACACATGTGCCAAAACACATGCAATTTACTTAAATAAGATAAGAAATTTAATAAGCTTCAATAAGAAATTCAAATCTGATTTGAACAAGAAACTAACCGTTCAGAGATCTGAACTTGAAGTTTAAAAAAAAAAAAAAAAAAAAAAAAAATTCTCCTTCGAGAACTGAGCCAAAACGACTGAGAAAACCGTCTCGGGTTACGACTGTAATAGCCTGGTCCTACCAGACTCTTGTACATTTCATTTGTACAAAGAGTCTGGCCACTCTCCATTGACAAGCGTAAACTTCCTTGAAAATCTGTACTCTGTTGAAGTTTAAAACTATTGGATCTGCCCAGAGCCACTCTGGATCTGACATAACCAATTGCTAACGTTTGGTCGTGACGTACAACCCTACAACTCAAACTAGCGCACGACCTCAACGTCATTGTTCTCAGCCACTCCCTCTGTTCGCTGATTGGACAGGTAAAATTTTGGCTAGGAAAAAACCCACGAATATACCGCAAACCCAGACGGAGTACTGAAGGAAAATGAAAATTGAGCAGAAGTACGTAGGAGGGCAGAGCCAGGCTACGGCTGTAACCTGTAGGATTACAATTTTAAATTTCGTTTTTCCACTGCAATAGTATATAAACTGATAAAGTTTAGTAGACTGATTTCAGATGATTATTGAGTCTCCAGCAAGAGTCTCCTTTCCTGCCAGTCCTGTTTTTCTCTATTGTATTTTAAATGAGTCAGATCACTGAGATTCTCACCTTTCAGCCTAGATGTTGAATCGTTAGGTTGATTGGATTAGCTCTAGGGTAGACTTTCACCTTTTGTCTTTAATGGCTCTGGGATGGCTCTTGGAACAGGAGTTCCTGGCCAGTATCAGCATTTGAATAGTTATGCTGATTCAATTGGACTGGTAGTGCTCTCAGAGTAGGGTGTGTTCCTATTTCATTTGCATGCTTTGTTCAGAGTCTCCACCTCTATGTAATCCCTTCCCCTTGGAATGTATATAACTACAATGCATACTGTATTAGATTTAGACTTTGGAAGAACTGCAGCCACGTCAACGCGAAGTCCTCAATAAAGAATAACTTCTTGAACATGATCCCAATGTCTCCTGGTTTCTGCTTTGAAGAAGGAAAAAGTTCCCTACAAACCCTTGTTCCCTGAGAACAGGGAACGCCTCAGTGTGACTGGTATCCAAAGCAACTGTCAAATCACAGCAATCGTATTGGCCAGCGACAGCCTATGACATAATTTTAGTGCGAACAAGTAGTAGTAATAGTTTATTTGAACATGTAAAAAAAAAAAAAAAATAATAATAATAATAATATATATATATTAGATATATATACATACATATCGTCGCTGTCGGGCGGAATCCTCGTATCTCCAAAACCATTATTTTTCAGGAAATTAAAAAAACTGCATATTTTTTTTAATTATTAAACATTGTATCGTTAAAGTTGGTATTATAACTTAACTAATGATTGCTATCATATACTGTTGTATACCAACATTAACACAACATTTCCCCAAAATCATGTTTAATCGGAGATATGAGCTTTGTGACTTGGGAGCAGGGAGATACGAGGTTACGCTGTCATTGATTAGAATGGTACGGACACAGACGTCGCTGCTTCCAGCAGTGTTCATCAAAGTCTGCGGTCACGATTAGCCTTTTGACAAGAGATAAGGCTTTAAGAGCTATTCAAATCTAATGATTGTGGTTACATACATCTTCCTGAACTCTATTTTAAACGTTTAAGAGATATGAGTGCGCAATACCAAGATATAGGCTGTCTAAAATAGGCAGAAATGAATCTGCACGCAAAAAGTCGGCGGTCGCGTTGAGCCTCTTGACAAGAGAAAAGGCTTCAATAGTTACCAAAGCTAACGACTGTGGTTACATACATCTTCCTAAACTCTATTTTAAAGGTTTAAGAGCTATACGTGAAGCAGAACAAAAAACGATAAGGTAAATAGGCTGTCTAATAGGCGGAAATTTGCCTAATCTGCATGCAAACTTACCGTGGCTCACAGGCTTCCTTCTGCACCAAAGCATTACAGCAATCGATTTTTAACAAAACAAGCCTACTCAAATGTATCTAACCTAACTATTTTCACTCGTTATTGTCTAAAAAAACAGACAGAGTTATGCAATGATAGCTTACTGGCACCAGTAACGTTAGACAGACCCTTTTTCTCCCATAAATAAAACCTGCTAACTTACTTGGGGTATTTTACATGCACAGTGCCAACTTCGAGTCAGTAAAATAATAATAAAAACAATAATTTAATGCTGGTATCCAAAACATTTATTTCAATTCAAGTACATTTTAAAACAATGCACACGTATAATAAGCCTAGTAATAATAAGCCTATAAAACGTAGACATTTAAAATACATCAATAACTGATATCATAGTTTAACACAGATAAAATCAGAGTTAAGGCTTGCTTTACGTGTTGCTCGACGAGGATTTCTTATCGTTGCGACGTTCAATCCTGAGGAGACAAAATGCCGGATTATGCCGCGTAAGATCCCGCCGCGGAGTGAAGAAGAGGTGGAGTTACGAGGATTCTCAGACAGTTGAAGTGTCCAATGGAGTTACGAGATTTGCTCTCAAGCTATTTTCAACACTTTAGATTGGTTAAAAATTTGTAAAAATAACAGAACCACGTGGGGACTGACCAATAGCATCGATTTGTGAAAAAGTATGAAATTGACCAAATTTGGACATACAAGGTTTCCGCCCGACAGCGACGATATATATAATACAATTAAAATAACAGATAAATAAGGACAAGGACTTCTCATCACAAGCTTCCAAAATTATTGTAAGTAATTCAAATAATAAATTACCATGTTCAAAAATGAGTAGAATGAAGTTCAAAAAACAACTTTTCTGGTCCTACCCCCTTTCTCTATTTTTATCCTTTAATTAAATACAAAACAAGAAAACGCTTTACATATTTACATACACATACACCGTATATCTACTTACAGTACCTACACTCACCTAAACACATGTATAGACATAGACACAGATACATACCTTCATGCATACACATATCCATATCTTCTTCGTTTCCGTCTATCTATATCAAACCGAATTATAACCCATCCAAACTAGACTTAGTTTATAATCCCAGAAACCATACAGTCATTATACAATACTAACACCTCAAGTCCTTTTCATATCCATTCAATATATTCATTTTAAATATTCTCTTAAAATTGCTCATTGTTGTACATGATCTCTTCACTGCAGTTTTTCCATAAATTAACTCCTTTAGTTGTCATGCAGTGATATGTAGCATTTGTTCCTATAAGTGTCTTTTGAAATACAAAAGTTCCTCTTAAAGGAGAACTCCGGTCAATTTTAACATTGAGCTAATTTGTTTGTAAATTTGGAGTGCTGTCAGTACAGAGAACAATGACAAAAATCGGTGTTGCCTACACCGTGTTATCCTCTTTTTAAAATTTGCACCCTGTTGACTTCAATGGGGCAAGTTTTAAACCAGCTTTTAGCCTCTTAACATCCTTTATGTGTCATTACAAGTGCACAGCTAATGTGAGTAATTCCTTCAGAGTGAACACGGGTGAATCTGACTGCAGTAGATGTGAAAGATATGAATAAAAATGATGTTTATTCAGCCAGCGCACATACCTGTATTTTCTTCCTGTTTTCGGTCAAAGGCCATGTAATCGATTGTCGAGTTAGGTCATAGGTACCAAACCTATGCGCGTGAACTCGACAATCAAGGGTTACAGTCATAACCCGAGATGTTCCCTTTTGAAAGAGAACTTGCACTGCGTCCCGAGATGTGGGAACGGAATCTCCACGCCGCCATGCTGAGGGGAGTGCATGCCAAAATAATGGCTGAGACTATAGCAGAATAATGGCCGTTTCAAGCAGAAATGCCAAAACCTCTCACCCCTTCTGGTCACACACTAGACTGTCAGTAACAATACTCCCTATGGCGACTGCCCAAGCTATCATGCCACAATGAGCTCAGTAGAGCGGTGGCTTCAGCTTAGAGAGACTCTTTAGAGAGAGGAAGCCAACTCACCCAACACACCAAGGCACGCATCAAGGCACGCATGACATCACTACCTGGCTCAGATAAGTGGAGGCCTTATCAAAAAGCTTCAAAGGCAGCTCAAGGGCTTGGAACCAACATCTTCACTGGAAGGGATTACTTTAAGGGAATATGGCCAGTGGCCTAACACTTTTAGGGGGACAATGTGTCAACCCCCATAGCCACCAGGGAGGCTGACCCGGTCTGTCCTGAGACCTAGTCTAGCCAACAACCTGTCTGTTTCTTAAACAGAGACTCTTACCATTACTTGCCTCATGAGAGGTAACCAGATGAAAGAGACTGCGGAAAAGCTGTAACCAGCTCATACCGGATAAAGAGAAGGGCATCCTGGGGAGCAGGACTCAGCATAGTGCTTTCCAAATCCTTACAAGCGAGGGGAGTTACTCTGCTCGACCTTGGACCTACAGAGTGCTATCTTTTTCAAAGCACTGTGGGTACTCTACATAGGGTCCCTAAAGTGAGGAGTACCTCCAGCTCTTCAAAGACCCTCTCGAACGAGGGAGTACCTAAGAGCTTAATAATATTGATCTACCAGGGAGGTCTCATGAGAGTCCTTCGACCTTCTGACCAGACTCTGGGAGCGGAGTACTCTACAGAAAGACCCTCTCAAATGAGTGGAGTACTACCCAGCTCAACCGAGTAGAGCATCGACCAAGCTCTAAGCAATAGCAGAGAGGCTTCAGAGGAGCCAGCAACATTATGTAACTCCCCATTATGTAGGGGACTAGGACACGGATTAGCTGAAAGTGCTAAAAAACATAGCTCAACCTCCCTAGGATCACCTTCGAGGTGGTCTGAGGGCCAACTACATGGCAACGAATCTAGAACTCTAGGGCTAGTGTCAGGGAGGCTCCTGTGAGCTCTGTGAAGGGCCAACTACTTTGTAGCAAGTCAATTTCTGGCAGAGCTAGCCACTAGAGGTCTGCTGGGCTTGGGGTATTCACTCATATTGCCAACACAAGCGATGTACTCAGCTTAGCGCCTTTTACCCTTTAAGCAAGGGGAGCATAGGTCTCTTGCAGCCAGAATGTCGAGGAGGGCCTACTACTCCAGAATAACACACATGTTAGGCAAGGGGCAAGTGTTTGATCTCTAAGGGAGCATACTCAATACCATCCTGGATAGGAGGGAGTACTTAATCGGCTTGACCTGAGCATCATTGGTGCAGGCCACAAGGGGCTTCAGAGCTCTGGAAGCGAAGTGTTCTCAAAAAATCCTCACCCTTTATTCAAGGGCGGTTGATATCAGCCTGGCCCGAGACAACCACTCAAGGGTAGATACCTGAACAATTACTTGAATCTATCTCCAAAACAGGTTGCTGTCTGAGCTAAGCTTTGGAGGAGTAGAGGGAAGAAATTCCATGGAAGAGGCCTAACCACTCAAACCCCCCAACTTGATGGTCAAAACCAAGGAGCTTTCACGGGAAAGTCTGGCCACAGGCTAGATAATGCTACAACCAAAGCTCTAGAGAGTGGCAGCTTCAGCATAGTGCTTGTCACTCTCCAAGCGAGAGTAAGCCTGACAACGCCCAGGGTGACAACCACAGGGAAGGCCTTCTGAGAACATAGCCTGCAAAGCCTGGCTATTTGTCTGTGCTAAACACCGCTAGGGAACTGTAGCTCAGCATATCGCTTCTACTCTAGTATCAAGAGGAGTCAGCACAACCTAGGCAGTTTGAGGAGGCCACAGGGTCTACAACTCGCATTAGGAGAAGGCGTCATACCAGGATCACTAGCTACCAGTCTTGGGCTGGAGAGGCTCTCCTTCAGGAGTAGCCTACTCTGAGCTACTGCAGACTAGGATGTGGAGATGCTACAGCAAAAAACACCCTCTGTCTAAGAGACGGATTCCTGAAGTACTTAGCCTAGGCCGGGTATCGGGTCACTCAAAACATTGAGGGCCGAGCACACAAGCATTCATGACCTTCCTGGAGCTCAGTTGAGCGGTGGCTTTCACATACTGACTCTCTAAATGAAAGGAAGCCAACACAATCACCACAGGGTGATTATCAAGGTGGCCCATAGAGGAATTTGCTTCAAGATCTATCTGGAGCTCAGATGAGCAACAGCTAAGAAAATTACTCTCTAATTGAGAGGAGACTGAGCTACAGGTTATATGTTTTGCTCTACTGCTTCCCACCATATAAGAACCTCATAACCCGACTCTTAGTTAGAGGAGGCAAATAGTAAGGGTGTCACGATAACCTTCCCTAAAAATGGGAGCTCCAGGGCCCCAGTCAAATTGCCCCTTTAAAAAAAAAAAAAATCCATATATTTGTAATGGTTCAGTTTAATTGTAAGGAAAGGTTGATTTGGTTATATGTTGACCTTTAAGCGCCCTCTTGTGGCGAGGATTGTTTATGGTAACTTCAGTATGACTTGTGTTGAGTTGAGTTCATTGTGAAGTGCCATGCCTGAGGAGCGGCTCGTACGGTGAAGTTGTGGCCCGCATAAGGCTGTAAGACGCTATTTTTTGTCATATAAATATGATGTTTAGTAGGTTTAAGATGTTTGTCAGTAAATTCATTAATCTAGAGATGCAAATGTTGCTAAAAACAAAAAGTAAAGTGACTGTGTAAAGTGTGAGCATTAGTTAGTGCCGTATGCTAGTGATCTTTTGTTATGAATATTAGGCTAATTTGGAAGCCATTACCTCAAACAAGGAATAGAATTAACAAATGCACATGACAATGTAACATTTAATGCTTATAATGTGTTGATTTAATGTTTCATTTGAGTGTTTTATTTAGGCAGTAAATACTGTTCAGTCAGCTATGCACTTTGAATATGTACAATTCTTCACCCGCTCCTAACAGCACCACACCGCCGACAGAGGTGAAGCAGCATGGCGGAGAGCCTGAGCCCAGCACACCATCAGTCTCAGCTATAGCAATGTGCACAGAGGTATGTGGCGAACAGCACGGCTCAAGGTTGTGCTAAAATATGCCTAGCCAAAGTGTATCCATTAGGTCAGAGGGACAAAGCAATAAACCTGTATGCTGTTATGGATAAACAAAGTAATCAGTCTCTTGCCCGCTCTGACTTTTTCAACCTCTTTAGTGTTAAAGGAGGCACAGAGGTGTATTCCTTAAAGACATGTTCGGGTATCATGGAAGTGAGAGGGAGAAAGGCTAAAGACTTTATTGTTGGGGGGCGCTATAGAGCCGTGAACCAAGATGGCAGCTTAAAGTGAATGCTCCGTGTAGCCTGCATCAAAAATTCTAAAAAATCCAACCTTTGAAGTGTAAATTGAATCGGAAAATGTCAAAATCTGCTACTCCCAAGGATTGTGATATTTTCACACGAAAACGCGGTTCCCAAAAACCAGCTAAAACTGACATTTCGGCGGCAGGTCAAGACAACGTGGGGACTGCTAGCACGGATAGCATGTGTGACATTACCATGGTGTTAGCCGAACTTCGGTCATTGCACTTGGAGTTCAGTGGATTTGGAACCAAGTTGGATAGCATAGATAATCGTATGGGTGAAATGACCAAGTCCATCGCCGCTTTGGAGAAAAACATGACGGAGGTGAAGCAAAATGTTGCCACTAATGTTACTCGACTGGAGGAAGCTGAGAATAGAATCGTGTCGACGGAGGAGCTCCTGGAAAAGAGTACGGTTGACCTTAACAACGCCATGAAGCGAATATCTTACCTGGAGGCAAAGACTGACGACCTGGAGAACCGGGGCCGCAGGAAGAACCTTCGCTTGTTTGGCCTCCGGGAAGGCGCCGAGGGTCAGCGGCCGCTGCTGGAGTACATTCGGGAGACGCTACCGCGCTGGCTGGAAACCGACAAATCCTTTGTTATTGAGAGGGCTCACCGCACCCTGGCACCTCCAAAACCAAACCAGCACAGAGCAGTCCTTATCCGATTCCTGAATTTCCAAGATCGGGAGTTTGTTTTCCGTTCCACAAAACAACGCAATATCGAACACGAAGGAAACAAACTTTTTTTCGCCCAGGATCTTTCAGCTGAGACCGTCCGACTACGAGCCGAGTTCAGCACCGTCAGGAAAGTGTTCGCTGAAAAAGGCATTTTTCGCGGGTTCCAATACAATCCATGTAAGATGAGGATCCTCCACAATGGGAAGCTACAGCTGTTTTCATCCCCAAAGGAGGCTGGGGATTTTCTCCGTACACACGTTGGACAGGACTGACTATGATGGTGAGCGAGTTGGTTCCCGAACTAGAAAATCAGCTGTTCACACTTAATAACTGCACTTTAAGGTATTTTCTATAATACTTTCATAACGTCACTATAGGCACATGTGTATGTACGCATATGTATAAATATGTGTATATGTGTGTTTATTCTTTTTCTCTCTTTTTCTAAACACATTAATACTACATACTTTGGTTAAACTTTTATTTTTGAAAAGGAGACAATGTGAGCAGATAAAAGACATTGCTGTTGAATAATTTCATTGAGGGACTATGTTAACATGTTCATATGGGTTTGCTGTGTTTATTTCTTAGTTTGGTGTATGCATGGTTTACGGACACCACTGCTGCTTTTTGAAGTTGGGTTTTATAGCTTAGCTACTCCCCTTATTAGTGGATTAGCACAAACCCCCATTTACTAATCTGAGTAAGGGAGGGGGCGGGGGGATTCTAAGTGTTATGTGTCATTTTCAGGATTTTCTTTTTTTATTTAGTTATTTGTTTTTTTTTTATTCAAAAGTTATCTGTATTTCATACTAATTCGGCACAATGTATTGCTATATTAATATTCCTGAAAAAAACAAAAAAGTATGGAACAAGTGAATACTCATAATGTCTGATATAAAAATCACAAGTTGGAATGTCAGAGGACTCAGGAAAAGAATTAAACTAAAACAGGTTATCAACAGGATTAAGCAATTCAAATCGAAAATGATTTTTCTTCAAGAAACGCATCTTACAGATTGTGAATTCAAATTTGTAAAAAACAGATGGCCTGGACAGGTGATACACTCATCATACAATAACTATGCAAGAGGCGTAATTATTTTGATTCACAGAAGCATACCATTCCAAATGCTACAAATAAAAAAAGACCCGGCTGGTAGGTACGTAATCGTCCAGGGTAACATTCTCTCAATTACTTTGAATTTAGTGAGTTTGTATGGCCCAAATGAAAATAAACCAAAGTTTTTTGAAGATCTATTTCTTACTATATCCACTCTGCAAGGACTATATATAATTGGAGGAGACTTTAATTGTACCCTAAATCCAAGTATAGATCGTTCAACAGGCTCAGATATCTATAAAGCTCAAACTAGACATTTAATAAATCAATATATATTGGATATGAACTTGGTGGAAGTGTGGAGGGAACAAAATCCTGATAAAATAGAATTTTCCTGTCACTCAGGTATACATAAATCCCGCTCACGTATAGATTATTTTCTTATCTCAAGGGAACTTTTATCAAGGATCAAACAATGTCAGTATGATAGCATAGTGATCAGTGATCATGCAGCTATCTCACTGAATGTTTACATGGACAATTTTACCCACAAACAGTTTCGTTGGCGGTTTCAAACAAGATGGCTACAGAATTCAAAGCAATCTTATTATGACCAAGGTGAGAGAGCGGGAAAGCTTTTGGCATGGAGAATAAAGAAAACACAGAGTGAAAGAGCAATTAATAGCATAAAGACCTCCTCGGGTAAGGTAACAGTAGACCCATCTGAAATTAACGATAGTTTTAGACAATTTTATGAAAATTTGTATAAATCTGATTGTTGCCATACCTCGGAAGAACAAGACCTATTCTTGGACCAACTTCAGTTCCAGATACTCACAGAAGACACACAACAAGAGTTGGACAGAAATTTAAGTATTGAAGAGATATCACAGGCCATACAAAGCATCAACAGTGGTAAAGCTCCTGGGTTAGACGGATTTACGATTGAATTCTATAAAACTTTCAAAGAAAAAATAATAGTTCCACTTTTTAACATGTATGAAGAAGCATTTAAAAATGAGGTTCTCCCACCCACTCTAAGACAGGCTATGATCACTCTGATATTAAAACCAGGTAAACCACCTGCAGAATGCTCATCATTCAGACCAATAAGCTTGATGGGGGTTGACACTAAAATACTTTGTAAAGTTTTAGCAAAAAGACTAGACCCCTTTATCTCACATCTAGTTCATAACGATCAAAATGGCTTTGTACCAAAACGTCAAGGGTTTCATAATATAAGAAGAGTTTTGAATATAATTCATGAGAAATTTGATGCTAAAGATACGGCTTTACTATCACTTGATGCCCGTCAGGCCTTTGACAGAATAGAGTGGTCATATTTGTTTAACGTTCTTCCGAGGTATGGATTTGGATCTAACTTTCTCAAATGGGTTAAACTTTTGTATTCAAATCCTAAAGCCATTGTCTTGACAAACAACATAGTCTCTAAACCTTTCACATTGGAACGTTCCACTCGCCAGGGATGCCCGTTATCTCCAATGTTATTTATTTTGGGTATGGAACCGTTGGCAATGACGATAAGAATGCGAACTGATATATTTGGCATCCAGTTAGGAGATCAAGAGCATAGATTGGCCCTATATGCTGATGATCTGATAGTTTTTTTGACAAGATTGTCCATCAGTGTCCCAAACTTAATGCAACAAATAGAGCTATTTGGTCGATTTTCTGGCTATGAAATAAATGATTCAAAATCCTCTATTCTATTTTTGAATAGGGACGAGAGGCTAAATCCAGTCATACGGACCCCGTTTATCAATGCAAAAGAGGGATTTGTGTATCTTGGTGTTAAAATTACCCCAGACCATTGTACCAATGAATTATGATCCTTTGGTTAGTGAAGTAAAGGAGTCTTTAAATAAATGGATAGAAATGCCCGTGTCAATGATTGGCAGAATAAACATGATCAAAATGAGTATATTACCAAAATTTTTATATCTGTTTCAGGCACTCCCTTTGCCTCTCTCAAAACAATTTTTTGATGAATTAAACACTGTCCTTAATAGATTCATTTGGAATAGGGGAGCGCGGGGCACAACCTAACGTGGGGTTAGTTGTAACACGCTTGTTTTAAATACTTCCGCACATGCTTGGATGACGGAACTTTGTTTATTTACTAGTTGCCATATCAACACTATATAGAAAAAAAATCCGCCAAAATAAATATTTTTTTTTGGAAGATATCCATAGACATTTATTAAACCATAGCAAAAGTAAATTTCTTACTTAAGTTAATTTTTCATCTCTATTTTTTGTGTTTATTTAAAATAAGACAAATCTGATATTATTTTAATCTCCAAGATGTTATTTAACAGTTGAGATAGTTCTTTAATGCTTCGCTAACTATCAGAAGACACTAGCAGGGTTTAAATCCCAGTTGTGCAGGCGGGGACATGTTGTAACACTGCGTTACAATGTGCCCCTATTAGAAATATGCTATTATATTCTATACTTTTATTAATTTTATTGAGAAAACGTGAGAAAAAGGTGAATAAAGACTGAGAGTCAATGTCCAGAAATTACTAATTATTTATTTGTTTTGAATTATGTTGTATAGCTGTGTTTTCATGTGTTCGTAGTCAAAACTCAAAAATGAGTTTCTATTTAATTATTAAAAATTGCCATTATTTTATATGAAAAAGTTTTTTAATTGTATTTTATTTAGAAAATATTTTAGTTTGTTTTGTATATTTTTTTTATTATATCAGATAACATTTTAAGCTGTCATATGTTATGTTACAATGTGCCCCACGATATGTTACAATGTACCCCACCTATGGGGCATGTTGTCACATTTCACTTCCATTCTTTCAGGGTATATCAAGAAAAAAGTATATACTGTATTAATAAAACAAAAACACATAATTGTACTAGACATGTGGGAAATTAATGTGGGAAAAAATAAATACTCTGAACCATAAGTAGATTTACCCAAACTGAGAAAGTAAAAAAGCGTTAGGTTGTGCCCCGCTCTCCCCTAATAAAAAACCTAGACTAAGGCTTCGCCTGCTGTACCTGCCATATGAGAGAGGGGGGTTACAACTCCCTAATTTTAAATTATATTACTGGTCTGCACAGCTGCGCTCAGCCATATTCTAATTTGCAACTGAGACACCGCCAGCATGGATAAAAATTGAACAATTAGAAACAAAACTTAAATTGAATCTGTATTTATATTCTGCATGCCCCCAAAAATTGGGAAAAATGACAAAAAAAACATTTTTAAAAAACACAATTGATATTTGGTATAGGGCCCATCAGTATATGGGAGGTATTCCTCCCATCTCTCCTTTTTCGCCTATTTGGGGCAACACAGGTTTTAAGGCAGGAAGAGCTGATGGGGGTTTCAAAATCTGGGCAGATAAAGGTGTACAGAAACTGGCAGACCTTTATAAGGATGGCAACCTTCTTACATTTGAGCAGTTATGCCAAACATATAACATTCCAAAGAAACACTTCTATAAGCATTTACAAATTAAACATTTTATTATGTCGAAATATAAGCAGATTGAATCTGAACCAACACTATCAAACCTAGAGAATATTATATTGCAAAATCTTGAAAGGAGAGGTCATATTTCTTTATTTTATGCAGCTTTACTAACACACGATGAGGAATCCACCGCTGATAAGCTGGATGCATGGAGATCTGACATCCAAGAGGAGATAAAGGTGGCAGACTGGGAAGCTGCATGTTTAAAAGCTCAAAAGCAATCAATTAATACTAGGATGAAACTCCTCCAATATAAATGGTTGATGAGAACCAACATAACTCCGGTTAAACTGAACCGTTGGTCACCTAATATCCCAGATAGCTGTAGTAAATGTTTAGATGGAAAGGGTACTCTGTATGGGACTGTCCAAAATTACATCAATATTGGAAGTCAGTCAAAGATTTTGTCAAAGATTGCTGGAGTAAACATACCTGCTGTGGCAAAAATATGTGTGTTGGGTATATATCCAGAGAACTGTGTTTTTAGCTCCAGACAAATAAAACTGATTGACTTTGGACTCCTGCAGGCCAGGCGGTTAATATCTCTGTACTGGAAGAAAATGGATGCACCCTCAAATCATATGTGGGTGAAGGAGATGGCATCATGTATTGTACTGGAACGACTCACTTATATTGTTAGAGGAAAGGGAGGAAATTTTGAAGAAATATGGTCACCATTAACTGAGTTTCTGAGACATTATGAAGGAAATTAAGAAAGTAAAGCTGGCTGCCGAGTTGTTTTGGGGTCTTTTTGTTCTTTATTATCATTGCCTTTGTTACTCTGTTATGTGTGTTGTTGTTGTTGTTGTTGTTTTTTTTGTTGTTGTTTTTTTACTTTGGGGATTAGGTTGTGAAATATTAAGTTTATGTCAAATGTATCACTTGCTTGTTTTGTTAAAAATTCAATAAATATAATGTTCAAAAAAGACTTTATTGTTGAGTCTATAGATGGTCACATAAAGGTGCCACTGCCTGCGATGCTAGAATGTGACATGATCCCAGAGGATCGCTCAGAGATCCCCTCGTCTTAAGTCGCCCAAGATACATCCCATAGACTCAAATGCACAAATCCTGTTGCTCTTGGGTAGAGACATCCTGAGTTTGCACAAAGTAAGAGAGCAGTGCAATGGTCCCCATAATGCACCATTCGCCCAGCCACTTGAACTCGGCTAGGTTATTGCGGGGGAAGTCTGTTTGAATGGTGCACACAAACCAAGGTCTGTCGCAACGTACAAAACTAACACATTGCTCAACGGGCATCCATCGTACCTTAGTCCATGTACCAATGTCCTGCAGATAAAAGATAAATCTGTGAGCCAACTAAAAGACAATCAAATCTGCACCGATACTTATCAGGCAATACAAACAGACGATCTCGGGGACACTATCTTCATCAGGAGGGAGGATGATGAAAAGTTAGCACCTTCACAACTGGATGCACGATTTCTTACAATAATGCAGAACGAAATGTATGAGGATGAGACAAACAGCTAGGTTGCACCCCTTCCCTTTGTTACACCCAGACAACGTCTACCAAATAACCGAGACCAGGCTTTAAAAAGACTCATCACACTAAAACAGTCTCGACAAAAAACCTGAGATGAGAGAGCACTTTGTACAGTTCATGCAAAAAGTCATAGACAACAAGCAAGCAGAAGTCGCACCCCCCTTACAGCTGAAAGAAGAGTGTTGGTATCCCCATGTTTGGGGTGTACCACCTGCAGAAACCTAAGCAAATCTGTGTGGTTTTTGACTCAAGCGCCAAACATGAGGGCGTAGCACTCAACAATGTCCTTTTAAGCGGCTCATATCTCAATAACGCTTTGCTAGGGGTTCTAATCAGATTCCGCAAAGAGCCCATCGCAATAACAGCAGATGTGGAACAAATGTTCTACTGTTTCACAGTAAGGGAACACCATCGCAATTTACTGCGATTTATCTGGTTTAAAGACAATGACGTCACAAAAGAGATAATCAAGTACTGCATGAAAGTTCATGTTCAACTTATTACTCTAGCTAGAAACAAGTCCAAAGCTTGTACAAATCCTAAAACTCAAGCTAAACTTACAGTCATCTCAAGCGTCCAACATTATGCATTCAAAGAGGACATTAAGAAACTGCATAAAGGGGAACGAATCCCAAAAACAAGCCCCTTGTGGACTCTAAACCCCTTCATAGACTCAGATGGACTGTTAACCCTCTGGGGTCTGGGCTGTTTTTGGGGCCCTTGAGATGTTCTGACATGCCCTGACATTTGTGCTTTTTTCAGTTGCTTATAAACATATTAATGGCAAAGGTGTAAATTCAATCTATAAAGCACAGACATGGCTACCATAATATGTGAGCCACGTGTATGTACATGTTTTCATTTTTGAGAGATTAATGTTTATGCATGGTTATTGAAAAAACTAAAAACTAAAATTTCTGAAATAAGGCCACAAAACACATAGTAAATATGTGTCAATAAGACTTTTGACTAATGGATGTCATCACCTAGTGTTTTTTCTTCAAAATTATGTGAAAATAGTCTTGCTTTATCGTTCACATAAAACTAGTGCTTGGCGGTTTGACCAAAAATCAACATCACGTTTTTTTTCTAAATTAAACCGGTTTCACGGTTTTTACCGTTTTTTTTTTTTTTTTTCAAGCATGATGGATGTTAACCACATTTTCTACTGAGTGAGAGAGGACATACTGCAGTAGATTTACTTATAATGCCCTATTTTATTGTCATGAATGAATATTATAGAAAAAATCCACACTAATATTAATAATACAGGTTTGCAAGGCTGTTTACAAAGAGGTGCCAGCAGGACGCGCTTTAGGAGCGGCAGAAACAGTGGTTTCCCTGGTAACGGCTGTACACAAAGCAGCAACGCTCATAAACACTGATTTATCAGGATAGATAAAGAAAGATTTAATCGTAATAACAAAGAAACTTTTCTAAAGACCGTCAGTTCACTTCAGATACGTTAATACAGTATAATAACACGCGCGCCGCGAGAAAAAAGACACTCTCACCCCCACACGTCTCGTGCCCATTCTAGTCAATGCTTGTGTTTCAGATCGAACTTCGAAGCTTCCCAGAAGCGGCTCTCTGCGCCGCTTCGCTAAATATAGGCGCCTAGTCTATTTTGACGCACCGCGTGGAGGACGGAATAAAACCTTGTCGCAGCTGTAATGCGCTGCAGACGTGTGTTGTAAATGAGGGGTGAGACTGTGTCGCGCAGCGCCGCGTTCCGATTAAAGCGACATACACCGGTATTGCGGTATATTAAAAATTCATATCGTAACAAAAATAAACACCGGTATTTGGTATGAACCGGTAAACCGCCCAGCACTACATAAAACCATACATTGATTTAAATTGATGTAAAACAGGTTTTGCTTGGAAAGCCAATATGCGAGGGGGCGTGAACGAGGAGTGGTTTACACCTTAGAATACAATGTCCCACCCACTCTGCATAATGACTCTGCATAATTAGCCATTCATTACGGTGTGACACTGACTGAGCCACAATGCAAGGACAAAAGATATATTTAGAAGAAGACTTATATTGACCATTTAAGATTTTGCTTACATCTATCTTGTAAATATGTTTTGCTATTTTATTAAAAAGGTTACAATTACAACAATAATTACAATTTCAACAATATTTCAAGTGTACTCTTTGTAAAAAAAAAAAAAATGATTATAGGCCTACATTTTATCTATGTATTCATTACTTTCATTATTTCGCCTGACTGTAACGTTGTTTTCATGAAATATTAGGGCATATTGTTCATTTGCAGTTTAATACGTTGCTTATACAAATAGCCTACATTTTATTTCACATATTTCAGTCGATTTTTACTCATCTCAGTATAGCAATACAGTTTGCTGAAACATCATCATTCATTCACACACGCGATTTACATTTAAACTGTCTTTGCCAGCTGTGGTAAACAGCGCGCATCTCTGCCGTTCATTCATTCATAAACAGAAACTCACGTGAAGAAATTCACGTGAGAAGGAAAAAACTTACTAGTATTCCTCAGCTCGCTCCTCGATATACCCGCACTTCTGAGGGACATTTTCCATTATTATTATTATTCCTCACAGCTCCAAGACGGTGTAAACAAGTAATGATCTGAATAAACTTGTGTGTTTTCTTGAGCTGATATGGGGGCGTTCACAGGATTGTGCGGATTGCCTCAGCCATTTGCGTTTGAATAGCGCGCGCTCTCCGTGGGTGGAGTCACATTACATCTGAATCAGCTGTAATTAGCTCGACTGGAATCGCTCTCTTTTAATACAGATTTCACAAGATGAGAATATTTGTTTTTTATATAAATTACTTCATTTAAAAGAAGAGAATTCAAGCTTAATGCCTGTGTGTCTGTATGCCTGTTTGACTGAGTATTTGCTGAGTTATTGTTCATTTTCGGACGCGTTTCAGAATGGACTACACTGGCAGAGAGAAGGCAGAACTCGCCTCGTGTTTATTTTTCTTTATTTGGCAAAAAGCACAACACTTTGTTTTTATTGTGAGTATACACAAAAATAATACACATTTAACAGAATCGATTGATGTATGAAACTTGTTTTGTAAAATCAAAGTCAAAAGAGTATTTCGGGTCTCAATTCAACTCATAAGGAAAAAAGCGAGCAGATCACGCCGGCGTGATTGCCGACCTCCTCGGACGTTTCTAGCTGACCTTCCGTATGACGAAAAGCACCCTCTGATACTCCCTAAAAAACATCATGTGTCAACTCTGCTTGTGAGACATTACCACCAAGGCGTCACTCACCAAGGCCGTCACCTCACTGAGGGAGCGCTATGATCTGCTGGTGTTTGGATAATTGGAGGCAGGAAACTAGTCTCGAGTGTAATTTGTCAGTGTGTCACTTGTTGTAGGCTTAGAGGAAACCGTGTTGAACAAAAAATGGCCAACCTCCCAGAAGATCGACTCACCATGGAGCCCCCGTTCACTAGGATTGGCATAGATGTTTTGGGCCCTGGAGTGTAGTCACTGGCAAGACTAGGGGTGGGGCCGCGGAAAGCAAACGCTGGGCAGTTTTATTTAGTTGCTTAGGGACTCGTGCAGTTCACATATAAGTAATTGAATCTATGTCCACCTCATGCTTTGTTAATGCGCTGAGAAGGTTTTTCGCAGTTAGAGGCCCTTTCAAAGTTCTCAGATCAGACCGCGGCACCAACTTTATTGGAGCCTGTAAGGAGCTAAAAATCAGTACAGATCACCCTGAGAATCAAGACTGCTCCCGCTCCTGAAGGGACCTTTGACATAAAAGACATGTAATCTAAATGCCCCCGAGCGTGCCCTCGCATCTCTGAACTTTCCCACCACCGCCTCTATGGAGGTGCCAAAAAGTTAATATGGAGAGACCAGGGCATCGAGGAGAAAGCCCTTCTCTTTCTCTCCAATGTCCGCCAGGTTTACCAACAGGTGCCTCTCCATTGCCACCATCGCCACCATAGATCTATGGCGTGCTTGGTGGTGCGGAGAGCCAGATCTGTGGTGTGGCGGAGCTCGGATACCACATTAGGGGAAAGACCCTGGTGTGCAGTGAAGCACCAGCCTGACCTGCTGCCGCATATACCCTGCCAATCAGGCGTGAGGTGTTCTCCAGTGGCTTGGTAGGTAGGGCCGGAACCTTCAAGGTCGATGCTCGCCCACCCGTGAGATAGTTCGCGAACGTCTCGTTGATTAGGGGCATCACCATGTATCCATGTTCACGAATACCCGTGACATTTGCATAATTCGCATACCTATGTCGGTGGATGCAGGCAGAATATGGTTTCTTCCATGCCCTCAGGAAGGAATGGAAGGCACACGGGAGCTGGAGGGTTATGGCTGGATAAGAACCGCTCATCTAACAGTCTGGTTGCAAGCGGTCTGTTCCCTAGTGCGCTCCCAAGACAGCTGAAGCCTGCCTGAAGCGTGCTCCATAACCCCCAACAGCTCTTTATATGCAGGGCAGGAAGGTCGCGAGGGCTCAGATGACTCGTCTTCTTCACCCTTGACCACCATCCCCTGCTCTTCCTGGCATGGTGCCAGTAGAGCACTGTCGCTGAACCAGAGGAGGAGGCGCGTGAGAGATTCACTCCTCTCTCAATGTCTTCTGCCAGCTCCATCTGTGACCCCCAGGACCTAGATCTTCTCTCCGCTCTCTCTGCTTAAAGGTGGAGATTGGGATCAGAGATGTAAGTTTCAGGGTATTTTGTAGTATGTTCATTCATTCCTTTTACCAGTTGCTCCTCCCACTTTCCAAGATGGCTGCATGTCTTTCTGTCTGCTCTTTGTCTGTCCATTTTTAACTTTTTTAAAGGTTTTTAGTGCACCTTTCACTAGAATAATCCAGACAGTGCCTTCATTTAATCTTAACTAAGTTTTTGTATATTCTACCCTGTTATTTTTGTGAGCTCATGGCCTATTATTTGGTTTGAGGCCTATCTTCATGCTACAGCCCAGGGATCTGCTGCAGTGTGGCTTGTCTTCAGCCTAGATCTGTGACGGGTTCTTGAAACAGGATTTACAGCAAGATAACAACATCTATCTCCAGCTGCATTGTGGTTTGCTTTCAGCACACACTAAAACCTATGCTATCTGGCTACAGCTATTCTGAGAGGTTCTCAACCTACTCCACCTGGTCTGAGGCCTACCTGCTTGTTTTCGAGAGGATCTCGGCCTACTCCACCTGGTCTGAGACCTACCTGCTTGTTTTCGAGAGGATCTTGGCCTACTCCACCTGGTCTGAGACCTACCTGCTTGTTTTCGAGAGGATCTTGGCCTACTTCACCTGGTCTGAGGCCTACCTGCTTGTTTTCGAGAGGATCTCGGCCTACTCCACCTGGTCCGAGGCCTACCTGCTTGTTTTCGAGAGGATCTCGGCCTACTCCACCTGGTCTGAGGCCTACATGGACCTGCTGCAGTGTGGCTTGCCTTCAGCCTAGATCTGTGGCAGGGGTTTTCGAATCAGGATTTACATCAAGATACATCAAGGCTTGTTTCCAGTACACATTGAAGCCTGTGCTACACTACTAAAGTTTCTGAATCATGCTTTTCTTTATAAAAATCTTACTGGTTCTCTGGATTTTGTCATTCACCTTTTTGCTGCATGTACAGTATCAGGACCCCGGGCCTGCTGGTAAACGCACTCTAGGGTCTGCCACAGCATTGGCACTGTCGGGGAACATTAGACTTCATTCTTCAATCGAGAGATGTCCCATCCTATTGGATTACTAAATCTGTTGGACAATCAGAACATCAATCTTGTTCCCATCCTACCATGCCTTGCCAAAGTTCTGGAGAAGCTCGTCCAAAAACAGTTAAATGATTTCCTGGATAAAAATCATATATTATTTGACATGCAATATGGTTTTCGGAAGGGACATGGGTGCATAACAGCCACCACAAAGGTCCTTGATGATGTAATTACAGCATTAGACAGCAAACAGGTCTGTATTGCCACCTTTATAGACCTCGCCAAGGCCTTTGACTCTGTCGACCATAGGATCCTCTTACATAAGCTTTCCAGTATTGGTCTGTCCTCCTCTAGCTGTGTTTGGTTTGCCAATTATCGCACCAACCGTGAATATATCCTATTCCTCAATGTTTCTCACTTGAAGATCAGGGTTAAAGAAAATTCTGAGCTTCCTACTCATATTCTCATCTTTGTGGTGGCGTTCATGTGCGTTCAACTCGTAAATACGATCTTTATGACATGACTTGAATTCACCAATAGCTCTAGCTTAGGGACAGTCCATACACTCTTTGCAAAATTACATTACAGACTGTCTCAGTGAGAGGTTCTTTGTCCTGTATCAACGCTAAACGGAGTATCCATACTGTTAAATAAAAGCCTGTGGACAAGGGTTAGGGTTAGAGTTAGGGTTAACCTTAACCCTTAATTTCTAACCCAGCCCCGGTTTCACATTACTGGTGTGCATCTTGAGACAAAACAATGGCACTGACATATTTTAAGATAAGTTAGTGCAAGTTGCTTTCAGGTAAAACAGCTCAAACGTGCATTTAAGTCTGGGACTACAGGCTAAAGCCTTGCCAGTGAAACCCGGCGTATATGTTGTAACTTGTATAGAATTATGCCAATGTTAGCAAAGTGTTGCGTTGGACAGAGGATTAACCCTAAACCAACAGGTTGTGTAACAGTGCCACACAGGGTGAAAAGCAAGACATTATTAGGCATAAGAGTGTTTCTAAAGGAAAGGTCAATATTTTGTTAAAGTGCAAAAGGGTCATTATGGGTCACATGGATGTAACTCTAATGTCAGCCAGAGTATACCAATCCATTAGTTTTTCATATAGGTCTACATACAGAATTTTATATGAATACATATGCAGTGTTTGTTCTGTTTAATATATAATCTGTTTGCTCTGTTAAACTGCTGTTTAGCAGAGCAGTGGTAAATATATGTTGTTATATATGGTATATAAGTTATTGTAAGTTTAATTTTTAATCATGCACTGCAATGAAAGCACCATTTAACCAACTGAATAAATATAACAGCCAGCCTACAAATACAACTAAATAAATAGCACGTGTATATTTTTTCCTATTTTTTCTTTAAAAAAATGTCATCTTTCTTTGTATTTGCAATGTTACACCACACTATTGGCTGGCTCTCCGAGTTGTTTAGAACATGATTGGTTATTCTGACTGTCATCCAGCAATCTGGCCAATGACAACTATGCGCGCCTTTTACAGGTCAAGTTTGAATTGAATAACCGTCTGTTGGAGTGAGTGTGTGTGTGTGCTGCTCGGGATCTTCAGTACTAGCCTATTCAGTTCGGTGGCTTTTATATTGTTTAAAACATGGATTATTTTACATCGGACTGCTACATTTTTATTTTGAGCGAGTTGCGGGATGTTAATGAAGAACAAACAAGGAATATGGACAACGCATTAACAACGTGTAACGGACATATTGCAATCTGTGGAAGGTAAATAACTTTTTATTTTATAAAAACAATTCTGCTACATCAAAATATAGTGAATCTAAACGCGATTAGAGCAATATCAATATTAGTACATGTTTCAATGTATTAGGCTAATGTTATGTGTTGCTAGCATGTGTAAATATTGTCAGCTAACTTATAGTTTTTGAAAAGAAAGAAACTCAGCATAGGAGCTTTACAATGACTGAGAACATTGTCTCTTTAGACAGAGAGGAACTCGAACCACACTCTTTGACTCTAGAAGAATATGCAAACTAGGCGTTTGAATCATGTTGATCGCGTGATATAGGCCTAACGTTACCAGTCAGTCATCATAATAAGTATATGTATATTATAAACATAAATAATTTAGGAGTTGGTGAGTAAAATTTTGCAAGCTTTCGCAAATGTCTCTGTTAGTAAGTAAATACAAATAGCTAATATTGCTGTGTATGTGTGTGTTTCCCTCATGATCCAGGAATATTGGGAATAAATATGATCCAGCCACATGAGCTTCAGATGCGGTGAGTATTGTTATATTAAAATACACGTGAAATAGAGGCAGAACATGTAAACTCTGCTCAAAGGCACACTGGTTCAAACCCTCCAGACAATATTTTACATATCTTCTTGAGTTTACAGGCCTAGCTGACCCCAAAATAAATGTCCTTTCAAAATGAAAGTATTTTCAAACATGTATGACTTACTTCTGTGAAACACAAGAATGTTGGGAATAAAACAACATTGGAACCCATTGTATGAAAAAAAAAAAAACAGTGAAGGCATTTCTCAAGATATCTTAATTATACAAATTATACAAAATAAATTCATACAGTTTTGGAACAACATGGAGTAAATAATGAGAACTCTATTTTTTGGATGAGCTGTTCTTTTAAGGACATGTTCCCAGGGTCATTTGCTAAATTAACCATGGTTTTTATTATAGTAAAAGTTTAGAAACCATGTTTTTATGGTGGATTGATTACAATACTTTATTACCATTTGGTAGCAAAACTATGGTTGATGTTAGTAAGGGTTCTCCAGATTTATATAACACTTAAGGAACACATTAAAAAATGGTCCTATGTCACCCAGATTAATAGTCTGTTAACACACAGGTAATAATTAACACACTTTTTAACTTTTTTTTTTTATATATATATTTTTTAGATCAAGCATTGGAACAATGTTTACGGAGCAGAACAGGCACCAACAGAGAAACAAGCCCATCATTCAGTAGTAAGTATCCACTGCAGTATATAAAACAAAAAAAAGTTATCTTTTTTTTTTCTCCCTCATGCCATCCCAGATGTATATCTGACTTTCTTTTCACAGAGATTTTTTGAAAAATTATCCATTATTGTAAGCCAATATAATGCAAGTGCATGCTCCAGAAACTACATGCAGCCTGCTGTGTTGTTCACACAGTAAGTTTTCTGCACTTATCATGTGAGCTTTACAATGCTCTTGGATTATTGTCAGGATGTGTGTTTGGACTTTTTCGACCTTCAGCATTTTGTTGTCTATTCATTAGCATTATTCGACACGCGAACACAAGAGATGGATAATTTTTCTAAAAGTCTAGTTAATTTTTTCTAAAATTTGTGTTCATCTGAAGAAAGAAAATCATATACCTTTCGGATGGCATAAGGGAGAGTAAATGAGGGGAGAATCTCCTTCCACAAATGCGTTAGCAAAGGGTACATGCGATGGTAAATTAACTGAAGTAATTTTATCTTATAGTAATTTTATTTTATATTTATTGTAATGTGACCTAGGATGGCAAGTCCCTGTGATACATTTTAAAACTAGATATGGTGGAATATTTAAATTTAACAGAATAATTTGAGTTGTTTGTCTGGGTTTGCTATATTACACACATTTTCATCATACATTTCATATAAGGTTTAAATAAGTTCCATAGGTAAAACTATTAATACGTTTAGATACGTTAAATGTAACTACCTGCAGGGTCAGGGCCTGAATTTCATTTTGGAAAATGGGGGGGAAATCCCCCCTTAGGTGATTCTTATGGGGGGGAATTTTTAATTTGAGGGGGGAGTTTAGACTTTTTTTTTAATTACATTTATCTCGCCTAAATGTATGCTTAGCCTACTCATTGCATTTTTACAATGGGGTCATTTTGTTCTTAAGAATTTACACAACTCAAGGAAGCTTGATTTTAATCTTTGAATTAAATTGAAAAAAGTAGCACAAATAAATACAATAGAATAAAGATATCAATAAAGAGAAATAAAGAGAAAAGTTTTTGCTTAGGTCTAAAACTAGTAGGCTATTCAGAAATACTACAGAGACTGAATAAAGTAGCCTAATCAAATGTAAAATAACACTGGGTAGTATTTTAGTCCTGACTAAATTAAATTCATAGGCTATTAATCCTGATTCCTTAAAATGAAAGCTATGTTTTGTTGTTTTGACAAACAAATTAATGACAGACACATATGGCTGCTGTCCCTTTAAGAGCTAGTGCACGGATCCTGTTTTCATTATACGGTCACGTGCGATTTATGCTTATTTAAGACATAACCGACTGTGTTTAGATTAGAGGATACTCTCCAAGACCGAAATTGACATCATTTTCTTATGTTTTTGACTGTTAAAGCGATTTATAATCCACGAAAAATAACTTTTGTTACCCGCGAGCTGTTTGTGAGGCTGCTTTACTATGTGTGCAGAGAAAAAAGCATCTCTCAGACAGCGCGCAAGTACCGAAGAGTTTAAAATCGCGTGACTGTTTAAACTGGTGAGACTTGAAAAGACGTGCAAATGGTAAACTTTAGTTACTCGTGATGCAATGCTGGCCCGATCGACTCCCGAAACGCGAGAGTGTATTTCCGCCGCCTGCTGCGCGCTTAACGATTGCATTGTGCAACCCATTTTGAGAGACGCGAGATAGAAGACGCAGCGCCGCTGAATCACTCACGCTGTTTGTGAAATTGCGTCTCGCAGACAGTTTTAAAATGACTGATTTGATTTTCCATCTGCGTGGATTAATTTACTAATACAACCTGAACCTACATGCTAAAGTGAATCAATGTTTGCGGGAATTTCCCGCATTATAAATGGGAGACCTGCGGGAATGATAAAAAATATGCGCAATACCCGCAATCCCGCACCGAAATTCAAGCCCTGAGGGTTCAAAGACGTCAAGAACACACAAACTTAGGTACTTTACACAACAACGATGTACTAAAAACAGAAACAATTTTTCTTTGTACAGATGACAATGTTATTAAAACGATTCCCGTTCGCACAGATCGGCGAAAACGTCTAAATCGCTGTTTTATCCATGCCACAAAGTAACTGGTGATGTCATTCTGTAAAGAAAGACTACACGCCTGTGCACATTCGCATTCACACACGCATGCCTATAGACTAAACACATAATATGCATATGCATGCCTTTACCATTTTCACAGATTCACATTTCAGTAGTTTAGACCGAGACGATTTTAGTTGGAAACTGAGTCGTGTAAACGGCCCCTTACTAAGCATATATTAAAAACCCCAGGGCATAGGGATGCTCACTTTTGATTGGAATTTGCCCACTGTCATGCAGATTTTAGCTCAAACCCTAATTAAACTGACCTGAACCAGCTAATCAAGATCCTCAGGATAACCAGAAACAGTTTGGAGCTACACTCTGTAGGACACTGGCCCTCCAGGAGTTTGGCACACATGAACTGAAGGGATAGTTCACAGTCAGGCAAACAAGAAAATTCTCCCAAATAATTTACTCACCCTCATGTTGTTCCAAACCTTTATGCATTTTTTTCGGTTGCCAACATTCTTCAAAAAATATCTTATTTTAATGCATGGTTTGAAAAGACATGATGGTGAGTAAATTATGACAGAATTTTCATTTTTGGGTGAACTATCTCAAGTACTTTAATAATCTCGCACAATAAGAATATACCTTAAAAAAAACAAAAAAAAAAAACACATTATATATTTAATTCCCTGGAGAATGAGAGAAAGACCCTCATTACCCATATCACAGCAGTCTGAAAACACCTCCAGTTAATACAAATATTGTTGGTTTTATTTTGTAATACAAATTGGCATTTTTAGGCGTTTACCTTACAATGATACCTCTGGAAAAGAATGTCCATTGTTGTGAATCTACATGTTCCTTCTTTTGGTGATGCACATTTTTCAATCGGACATAAGTTTTAGATACCAGACAAATCAGAAGACAAACAGACAATTTAAATAAAAATGTATTAAGCTTGTTTAAAGGAAACAAAAATAATTGAAATCATTTTGAGAGAATCATAGTGTGTCCTTTTTTCTTCTTCCCAGATGCACCAAGCTGATTACTGGCCGTTTGCTGGATTGCTGTTTATTTGCTGTATCTGTCACTTCTGGTACACTTTTGTTGTATGTTTTGATTTAACTTATTAATAAACTTGTATAGTAAGGAATAAGGATTCTGAATGTAAAGACCATATAATATTTAATATCAGAACTATGCAAAACTATGTGACCCCCAGGGGTCTGAATAATTCCATTTTATTTAAATTACAAGTTTACATTGTTTAAATACTATTCAATTATATGTAAACACAAGTGCTGCAAATTAAAGTTTGAGATGATTTTAATCAGTTTTATACAGTTTTTTTACGGACTTATTTTGTCTTCTAAAATAAAACTATTTTCTTACATTCTTGAGCACGTCTTGACAATTTATTGAATGTGTTTGATCGTTATAATTTAGGAAAGGTCTGTTAAATAACAGTGTTTCTCAGTAGACCTTTTAGTGCCATAACTTTATTAAAGGTGTTTGGTCATTATAATCTTGGAAAAATCCATAAAATAAAAGTTTTACACTGTAAAAAAATAATCGTAAAAAAACGGTCAAATGACTGGCAGCTACGGCTGCCAAACAAAAACCGTAAAATTAAGGTAAAATATCTTCATTCAAACAAGGAAAAACCTGTAAAATAACAGTGTTTTTTTCTAAAACTTTTAATGAAAAATTCTGTAAAATTATAGTTTTTGCACTTTATTGAAATTATGATATTTTACTTTAATTTTACGGTTTTTGTTTGGCAGCCGTAGCTGCCAGTCATTTGACCGTTTTTTTTTTACGGTTATTTTTTTTACAGTGTTGCTATTGCTGGCTACTTTTATACCCTGAAAGTTACCTCCGTTTTTGGAACCCGAAAGCCAAGGTTATTTGCTTACTTACTTAAACACCTGAGTATGTCACATAACCTGCAGGTCATGAGATGCACCTCTGAGCTATTTTAAGAGAACTGGTGGATCATTGATTGGTCTAATATTAGGGAAATTCAAGATTCATAGAAATGTAGAAAATATGTTTGATAAATTATGATAAACTATTTCAACCATTTTGCATTTAATGAGTTGCAATGAACTAGCCTAATGCCTAGATGTTTTGAGGGGTAAGACTATTCAACAGAGAACCAGAATAACATATTTTGACATAAGCAACTGATTATGTAGGAAACAGCAGACAACTGTACATAATCGTTGCATGAATGTAGAAAAGCACTTGCAATTTGTTCAAAAGAATGAGAAAGTGCTTTTCTGATGTTCAAAAGAGACTAGATGATGTGGAGGTTAAACAAGTAGTTTTGAGAATGTCAATTGTGATCTGAGAAAGGTACCAAAGCACCAAAGTACCAAAGAAAATGTACCAAAACTGAGAAAAGCTGCAACTGGTTGATCATTGGTTGATATTAGGGATGTCCCGATACCACTTTTTCACTTACGATATGATACCGATGCCGCAGCTTTGGCTATTTGCAGATACCGATATCAATCCGATATTTTTATTTTATTCTTGAACTAATACTACTAATAATAAAATATATGGAAGCACTTTGCTCAATTAGCCACATAAAAACATCTCACTCAAGTAGAGAACAAATACTTCTCCAGTATCTAGTCCACAACAACAGTTGATAATGAAACACTGCCACCCTTTATTCAAAAGACCTTGAGATATGTTTGGTAATTGTACCTGAATGAATTTAAAATTAATTTGCTATATTTCAGTTCAATATATTTGTTTCTTTAAAATGTTAATTAACTTTAACTTTATTCTTATCTGAATTATAAATATTTATTTCTGTATAAAATAATACTACTTCTAAAAACACATTTGATTTTCTTTTTTAATCAATGTAGAATGTGTAACTTAAAAATAAACAGATTAGTGCTGTTTTAGGACAAGAAATGAAAACCAATGCAATATGATGAATTTCCAAAAGGTGAGATAATTTTTGCTTTTAAACAGCGTGTGTGTGTGTGTTTTTGGTTGGGTGTATTGAAAACGCTTGCTCCGCTCCGCTCGCTCCGTGCCAGTGGACACGCACCGTAAAGCCTGTTTTATACTTCTGCGTCGGACCTACGCCGAAGCCTCTACGCTGTAGGCAACACGTTGGTTTTCATTTATACTTCTGCGTCATTGTCCGCGTTGACGCACAATTACACTTGCAGAGGGAGCATGTGAAACCCGAGGGAGGGGTTCTAGCAGACCAATCACAGCGCTTGTGTCCGCGTAGAGTTGACGCGTTGTTACATTTTTGGAGAGGTGCACGTCAGGGTACGCCGAAGGGTACGCGCGCTACACACAGCCTACGGCGTAGCTACGGCGTGAGTTCGACGCAGAAGTATAAAACAGGCTTTACGGTGCGTGTCCACTGGCACGGAGCGAGCGGAGCGGAGCAGCGTTTTCAAATCATTCCTATGGAAGTCGAGCTTCACGCTCGCCCAGTGCATTTTGGGATTGCCAGCGGACCGGAGAAAGCGTTGAGAGCGACCGAGAGCGTCAAAAGGTTGGGCAGTTCTCGACGTTATGCAAATATCAAGCAAAAAACACGGTCGGCAGCCAATTGCTGTGAGGTTCGGGATGTGACGTCTGTTTTGAGAGTTTAAAAATATGCAAATTGTGCCGGAGTTTATGCTGGATTTAGTGCATAAATCATTTTGTTTACAAATTAGACGCTTGGGCGACGCGTTTGCCGCGAAAGCTCGATAATCGCCTCAATCGCGTTTTCCGCGCAAGTTGAAAAATTTCAACTCGAGCGGAAAATTTGCGTGAAGAGTTGAGTGCGCCTCTGGATGGTGCTGTGAACCCAGACACGTCGGCGTTTGGCTTTCCTCTGTATTTGGGACTTCCACAACAAGTACAGAGCAGCAATATCATTTATTTCAGACATGACGGAAAAATTATGGCAGAAAGAAATTGTGTTGTTGTTGATGATGATGACACACTCCTTTTCGCGGGATGTTTTTATTCGCGAGTGACGCAAAAAACCTTAAAAACATCCCGCGAGTAATCTAGAGCGAGTGACGCGATGCGAATATACACTTCGCGTTTGGTGTGAACACACCATTACAGTTTTAATGATGTCCTGTATGAACAAAATGACGGAATATGTTTTTATGTTTCCACTGTTCGATCGCGCCCGTGCCTCTCTCTGACACACATTCCAGCATTGCAATCTTGACATCGCAGCCTGTTCATTTTGCTGCGTTCACACCAAACGCGAATAGAGTGCCAAATTCGCGTCTATCGCGTCTAGTTCGATGCTTGAACAGTTTGAATCCATTCATGCGTCCAAAGTGAATAGGACGCTCCGCGCGCATATAATGATAAAGCGAGCGTTTGAAGCGATATAGACGCGCGTTCAGAGCTAAGGCGGGGCTACAGATTAGGTGTCCCTAAAGAACCCGCATATGTCAATGCGTGTATCTAACAGTAACATTAGTTCCATATTACATTAATGTGCACGTGAGTTTTATTTATTTTTATACCATGTATTCTCCGTGTAAATCTATGCAACGAACGTACGTTCAGTACAAATACATAATAGGTATCGGATAATTTTATTTCTCCCCTCCGCGTTCTGGGCCAGTATCGGCACGATACGATGCCGTGGATCGGATCGGGACATCCCTAGTTGATATAATGCTTTACTCCTTTATTATAGTGAAATTCAAGATTCACTTGCACAATTAATCAATTCTGGACACGTTTACACATTTAAAAAATCTAATAGAAATATATAGAAAATATGCTTTGGCAGATTAACGACTTGTGCGATGAACTAATGGCTTGATGTTTTGAGGGGGTAAGACAGAGAACAACAGAGAAACAGTATAATTTGATCAACACAGCATAAGCAATTGATAATGTAGAACCCAGCAGACAGTTGTACATAATCAAATGTCCATGAGCATTGTCAATTTGTAATAAAAAAAAAAAGCTTTGCGCCCTCCACACCCTTCTAACCATCAAGATGGGTGTGGCCAGTGTGTCTATAACGAGGGCTCACAGGCTGAATATCTGATTTTCTAGTCTTCAGCGAAGATCGCTGGATCTTGAGAGCCGCCACCGTTGAAACCAGCGACCAGCAAGCTTAGGACAGCGCCTGAGGAAGCCGGCCGCCTTCAGCCATCCGTGCCTGCTACACTATCCGGCGACATATCCTTTTATTACTGCTGTGTGTGTTCGCCCTGCGACACACACTTTCTCTCACTGTTCTAAAAGAGCACGAGGCGTTTTTGTCAAAATGCCTCGTTTTTCCTGCGGCTCGTGCCGCGCCCCGCTCAGCAACGGAGACCGCCACCTGATCTGCGCTCTCTGCCTGGGCCGCGAGCACGCCGCCACCACACTCTCTACGGGCGGCTGCCCCGAGTGCAAAGAACTTTCAATGTCGACCCTGCGGGCTCGACTTGAAGTTTTCGACCAAGCTGTCGCTCCGCCTGTCCCTGCCGGGCCGCGCAAGAAGAAGCGCCGCTCGCAGAGACCACCGGAGACTGATGTGACTGAGGAGCTCGCCGGAACCTCTCCCTCGAGCTTCTCTCTCGCCCTCTCCGCCCCCCCTCCTGGCTGCTCGACCGCCGGCTCTCGCCCACGCCGCCGCCGTGTCAGGGGATGAGGCGAATGAGATAGACACCCTCCCTCTGTTCGAGCCGCGCTACTGCGCCGCTCACAAGGGATGGCAGAAGCGGACGGTCTTGGAGCTCTCTTAACGTTACAAGAAAGCTACTCCGTCTTAGGCTCTCGCGCCAGAGACTCGTGTTCGATCCCGGCTCTCGCGGCAGTTAAAAATTGATGCTGTTCGCTTCTCCGAGCTCGCGGCCAGCTTTTCTTACATACAGAAAGCGAACCCGCTCTCCCCCTTGTTGGGCCGCGCAGATTGCGCCGTTCACAAGGGATAACAGAGCGGACGGTCACGAGCAACATTCAGCGCGCGCGCCTCACTCACCGGCGAAAAGAGGAGAGAGTGTGTTTTAGTCCTGCTGTGGCCGGACAAACCGCCAATTCTCACACATTTCTCAGTCCCCTCTTAAGTTCAGGCGGCTGGAAATATTACTATTGCAGTAAACGAGCCTGTTTTTATACACGCACGCCTGCAAACAAACATGAGGTCGCTCTCTTATATCCTCGCGCTAACTGAAAGGTAATGTGTTCTCCCCTGTGGTTCAGTGGCAGATTCATAGGCTTTCGCTCTAGAGACCCGTGTTCGATCCCGGCTCTCGCGGCAGATTAAAAATTTATGCTGTTCGCTTCTCCGAGCTCGCGGCCAGTTTTTCTTACATACAGAAAACGAACCCGCCTCTCGTACCACTCCTACACTCATGGTGCTCGAGTATTTATGAGCGTCTAAACACGAGGGAAGAAAAGACGGTTAAGTCCCGCTGCGGCTGGACCACTGTCAAAGCTTCACACTCTGTCAGTCCCCGTTGCCACGGCTACTGCAGATGTTTACCTCGCAGTCAACGAGCCGGTATATCTACCCGCTCGCCTGCGCGCAACCACCGTTCTCACGGCGACCCAGAGAAATCTCAAATGAGCATAATGTCTGGTTGCACGGCTCACGCCGTATGTGTTTCAAATGCAGTGAATGTGCCCATGTTTCCCTGCACACATGCACTATAAATCCCGTGTCTCACACAGAGTCCACTCTCATAAAGCAGGCAGAAGCCGCTCGAGTGTTAAAAGTAGGTCACGTCAGGGCCGTGCACAGACCTTTTGAGGGGCATGTGCTGAAACTGAAAAAGGTCACCCCCCTCCCTTTTTTATATCAAAATTATTTAGTAAGCCTACATAAAAGGAAGAAATGGTCACGTCTTCATGACAAATTCAATAACACAAAATAATAGTCTCAAAAGCTTTAGATTTATTCACGATTAATAACAACCATAATAATAATATAGATAATATAGATAAACAGGGTTTTAAGGGCCTCTTAACCTAAATACAACAGCAACCTTCTGTTGCTCTTGTGTACTCCCTCTTTTTTAAATTGCATTTATAGAAATATGTCAAAAATACTTGACTCATACATAAACATGTTAACCAAATAATACAAATTAGCTTACAAAACCAAACAGAATAGCTAAAAAATTCATTTTTTTTTATTGAACTTTATGCACTTTTTTATGAACTTTGCAGAGAAATATATATATATATATATATATATATATATATATATATAGAGAGAGAGAGAGAGAGAGAGAGAGAGAGAGAGAGAGAGAGAGTTCAGATGCAAAAGCCTCTAAGTGCCATCTGAAAATTTCTTCTAGAATGATAATTTTTATCAAGCTCGTATATTTAAGTTCAGTAATTTCACTTAAATGACAATTAATAGCTAATTTTCATTGCCATTTAAGTGAAATTACTGAACTTAAATATATGAGCTTGATAAAAATGATCATTCTAGAAGAAATTTTCAGATGGCACTTAGAGGCTTTTGCATCTGAACTCTTCATATTCTCTTTTTTAGCTATTCTGTTTAGCTAATTTGTATTATTTGGTTACCATGATTATGTATGACATTGAGAAGAGGGGAAGGTAGAGCAATGAGTCAAGTATTTTTGACAAACTATTTTGAAATATAATTTGAGTAATTATGTCCAAATCAATTCCAGATTATAAGAAACTGTAGCCATACCTTTACTAGCATATCCAACATGTATCCGCCTACCTGGCAAAAATTTGATACTGTGCTGTGGAGGACAAGGGATGTTGGTCTCGTGAAGGTCTCTTATTCACTAAAAATATTTCACAATATTACTGTTTTTGCTGTATTTTGGATAAAAAAAAATGAAGCCTTGGAATCAATTACATCATGAATTACATTCTGCATGATACAATATAAAGATTTCACAGTGATCGTAATGTTTTTTTTTTTTTTTTTTTTAGTTACTACTACTGCAACATTACTGTAGTAAAACCATGTTTTACTACATTTTATACATGTGAGGATGAGCGGAGAGTATAGAATAATATAGATTAAAAATTAGCTAGATAGCGAATACATGCATATTAACAGCCTTGAATTAACCATAATTGAATATTATTACCATAACATGATTAGCCTAAATGTTAATAAATTAAGTGTATCAGCAATCATAAATCAAAGAAGAAATTTCTTAGAAATATGTTATCCTAGGTGATGAGGATCGCTTTGTGTAAGTTCCAGTACGAAACAGCGCGGGGGCGCACCTATTATGATTTTCCGATGTTAAAAACAAATTATATGTTGTTGTATTACTTATCAATATATAGTTTTTGACCAGCGAATGTGTGCAAATGTGCATTTTTTTTGTCCGTCATTAATACACCGCAGGCGGTATCACATTACATTTTCATCAACAGGTTACAAACTATAGTTGTTTTTCCTGTTGTAAAATAGGCTACATTTGGCCAAAATCGCATTTTATAAAAGATGAAATACTACTGTATGCACAGGATATTTAAGTTATTTGCATTAGGCTATGTATTGGCTATGACTAGATGGCAAATGCTAACCTAGACCTCTCTCTCAGGCGACGTCCCACATGTCTCAGTCAGTGAGTCATCAAATAAATCAAATATGAGCCTTTATAGACATAGTGTTTAGTAGTAGGCTACTTATTCAAACAACAAGATATTTATTTACCCTTAGCAAAACTTCGTTCAGCTGCTTTCTACTGTGTGGCTCAGTGTTGCCAGATTAGAAATGTCGAGCCTACCAAAACCTCAAAATTATCGTTTTTTGAGAAAAATTAGCCTATCGTACACGAACCAAATGAATAAAATATAGCTATTTTCCAACAATTTTATTTTTCAAATCATTTTACAGCCAATTTAAACAAACTGATACGCTCACACTAATCAGGGTTGCCAACTCTCACGCATCTGGCGTGAGAGTCACGCATTCAGCCTCAATCTCACGCTCTACAAAGAAATCTCACGCTAAATTAGACATTCTTCTGTGCTGTATTTTTTTTCACTCGTGTGCACTAAATTTCAGAATTACTACAAACAATTCAGGCTCTTAACTACTGGATGGACCACTATTTATGGCGCAAATTAGTTAAAATCTCCCGGAATCTAGAGCGAGCACGCATGCGAGACAGAAACCGTAGCGCACACACGGCGAACGGCAGCGTTGAGCATTGTAGCCAATCACTGACATGTCTGTTGAATGCATTGGCCAATCAGAGGCGTTTAAATGAGTCACTGTGCTGAAGATGTGTTTTGCGCGAGCTCACCGAGTTCTACACTTTCGCAAACCTGTCATTATTATTGCCTATAAACTTAAGATGCAAATAAAAGATTCACTGCAATGTATTTGATATTCTTGATGCTGTTCTGATGCGCTCCATTACGCACCGCTCTGTTTGGTGTTAGGATGACTAAAAGTTCAGCGGTCTAGCTCTTCAATGTCAGAATGATTAAAGAAGTGAACGAATGCCTGGCAAAATGTAAGTGGAAAACATTTAATATTTGACTGTTTTACAATAGAAATGTTCAACTACCGACAGTATCCGGTGACGCGAATTACTCAACTTTTTTTTATTTATTTACTAAATTTAGCCTTTTTGAATTGAAAATATGCTATAATTTCTTTGATTCATTTAGAGAGAATGCATGCATAATAAAAAATAAAATATTATTTGCAAATAGTTACAATTATTTCACTAATACAATAAGCTTTTTTTTCTTTATTCCCTTAAATCGCTTTTATAGTTAATTCCTTTAAATAAAAATACCCCAAAAAAATTTGGGTTGGAAATTTTCCAACCCAGCGTTGAAACACTGCCCGACGCGCTGTCCCAGACATGGCCCAGCCTCCCGCTGTACGCTTTTCCCCCGATCTCCCTGTTACCACAGGTCATTACGAGGATCAGGGAAACGCACCACCCAGTGCTTCTTATAGCCCCGCGTTGGGAGAACCAAACCTGGTACCCAGAGCTAGTGAGGCTGTCGCACTCATCCCCATGGCCGATCCCGGTGAGAAAGGATCTCCTCTCTCAAGCCGGTTGATCGATCTGGCATCCCCATCCAGAACGATGGTCTCTGCATGCATGGGTAATCAACGGATACCCGTTGACCTGCTAGAAGGGGTCGTGAACACGATCACGCAGTCTAGAGCTCCCTCCACGAGACGGCTCTACGCGTCTAAATGGTCGGTGTAGCAGCCCTTCAACTTAGAATAAACAGGCTTGGGAGTGTTTCCATACGGGTGTACTTTAATTCAGACGAGTGTGCATAGCACCAACACCGTGAAAACTTAAAAGGAAAATAACAAAGGCAATTTAGCCAGATACAAATAATCCTTTGACAAATGCACTTTAGCAAGCTAGCATCACATTGATAACAGCATAGCAGGCAACAGCCATCATGAAATTAATCTCATTACCATTTACATGAACGTATGAAATGAATTAATATGAAATTGTACATTACAATGAACCACATACCTCGCTCCGCATATCAAAGGGTGCTAGAAAGTGGTGATCCAGGGAAGGCTGCCGCCATTAACTTAACTTGGACGTTGGAGAGCTAGCTAGCAACTTCATAAATTATTCTCAAATTATTACTGCCAAACAAATCAAGCACAGAGTAGTATAACACTTCAAAGAACACTTTAGTTGAAGGTTACAGTAATATTTTCCAATCTCTGACTCTAAACATGCATCGTCTTGTAACGTGCCTTCTCGTGACTTCTTGTGTTTTTATTGAACGAGCGTGAGCGTGAGCGTGAGCGTGGAGAAATTAGTCCCCCCTGCAGATAGCATGATGTCAAAATAAAAGTCACATGAAATAAAAGTATGAAACAGAATAGTCATAATAAAACACTGCTAGTGGTCATCTACACTCCCACCACTCATGTTATGAAGAGTGAAGACAAGGATCAACCTGGCTGAACGGCTCATACTTGAGTCCTATGTCTGTATCAGTGTTTCTAGATATGTACAGGTGAGTACTACTTAATAACTGAGAGAGAGTAGCCTATGTCATAAGGGGATAAAGGTGTAGACAACTAGACTGATCACTCACTCTCGAGGAGAAGAACTAGTTTCTGAATGGGCCTTTCTATAATCAAAGGTTTGGTGGGGCGATCTCGTTTAACTGACGTCCTTTCTCCTACTAACACCTTGACGCGACGCACTAGTCCATCGCTCTCCTTTGTGGTTTCAACCACTCGTCCCAGGTGCCACTGATTTCTAGGGGTTTCTTCCTTTATAATGACTAAGTCATCTACCTTAAGGTTGCGTCGAGTCGTATGCCACTTTTGACGTGTGGAGATGTTCATGAGATATTCTCTCTTCCACCGGCACCAGAACTGTTCGACGAGGTAGTGGACTCTTCGCCACCTTTTAGTTGCATAGACATCTTCCTTCTCAAATTTGCCAGGCGGTGGAAGGGCAATCTTGGACTTCATCAGTATGAGATGGTTTGGAGTTAATGGCTCGAGCGAGGTAGGATCATTTACCCCGTTTACGGTTAATGGACGGCTGTTCACAATGGCCATTGCTTCATAGAACAGAGTTCGAAGGGAAGAGTCGTCGAGTCTGCCTGAGTATTGACAGAGTGTGGCATTTAGGACATTACGGACAGTCCGAATCTGGCGCTCCCAGACGCCGCCAGCGTGACTTGCTGAAGGAGCATTGAAGATGAACTCACATTGCCTTTCTGCGAGGAAGCTCTCGATTGTTTTGGTGTCACATTGCTTCAGTGCTTCTTTGAACTCATTTTTAGCTCCCACAAAATTGGTTCCTTGATCGCAATGGAGTTGACGAACGGCTCCTCTGAGACTGATGAAGCATCTTAAGGCATTGATAAATGCATCTGTGGATAAGTCCTCAAGCATCTCAATGTGAACAGATCGAGAGGCAAGGCAAGTGAAGATTAAGCCATAGCGCTTTTGCTCTTTGCGGGCTTTCTTAGTGATGAATGGGCCGAAGCAATCGATGCCGCAGTATGTGAAGGGAGCAGAGACTTCTACACGCTCCTTAGGAAGCTCTGCCATGCGTTGTTCTTCTGCAGGCCGTCTGAGTCTTCTACACTTCACACATCTGTGTATCAGCTTAGCAACTGACTTACTTCCACCGATGACCCAAAACCCATTGGCTCGAAGTTCTGTTAGAGTTTGATTCCGGCCTTGGTGACAGATCCTCTCGTGGCAGTGGGTCATGATCAGCTTGGTAATATGTCCTTCTTTGGGTAGAATCAAAGGGTGTTTGACTTCTAGGCTTAAGGATGACTGATCTAGTCTCCCACCGACACGAAGTGCTCCTCCTTCTAAGATGGGATCCAAGCGAAACAGAGGGCTGGAGTTTTGAAGACTTTTTCCCTTTTGAAGTATCTTCATCTCTTGGGGGAATGCTTCTTCTTGTGCAAGCCTCATTACTGATTCGGCAGCTCTCTCGCGTTCTTCCACACTCACAGGTTTGCCAGGATGGGTTTGCTTTGAATTCAGCCTCTTGATTCTTGCGATGACTTTCAGGAGTTTTGACCAGGAGGAGAACCGATTTAGACGGGTAAGAAAGTCTGACTCGGAAGGTTCAACTTTAGTTGTAAACGCCTGCATTGACCTGACCTCAGGATCACCAACAAGCAAATCAGGAGTGAGGTGAGACTCTGGATGTATTTCTTGTTCCCACAGGAATTTGGGTCCTGGTAGCCAGTTTGTTGAGGAGATGTCTACTGCATTGAGACCTCTCGACGCATGGTCAGCAGGGTTTTCTGTTGTGTCTATGTAGTGCCACTGGCTGGGGCTGGTGTGTTCTCTGATCATTTGCACACGATTGGCAACGAAGACATGGAACCTTCTTGCTTCATTGTTAATATAAGCCAGGACAACTTGGGAGTCAGTCCAGAAAAATTCTGCATGGATCGGCATTTCAAGCTCGTTTCTCAGCATGACACTTGATCTTGCAGCGACCACTGCTGCTGAAAGTTCCAATCTTGGAATACTTGTGAGTTTTGTAGGCGCAACTCTAGCCTTTGCCATCACAAGGCTGCAGTGAACTTCACCATCTTCATTCTTGCTTCTCAGATAGGAACACGAGCCATATCCTATATTGCTGGCATCCGAGAAGTGGTGTAGTTCCCTCGTGACAGTTTTGCAGAAGCCTTGTGGTTGGTAGCATCTCGGTATTGAGACTTCCTTCAGCCTTTGTAGGTCGCTCTTCCATCTCTCCCACCGTGGACTTAAGTCTTCGGGAAGTGGGTCATCCCATCCAATGCCTCGACGGCACAGCTCCTGGAGGATGCACTTTCCAGTTAAGATAAATGGAGCCACGAATCCGACTGGATCGTACAAAGAAGCAATGACGGATAGGATGCCGCGACGTGTAGAGGGCCTGTTCTGTGGGTTTACATTGAAGCTGAAGGTGTCATTTTCAAGGGACCACTGGATACCGAGAGCACGTTCTGTTGGAGCTGCATTTAGGTCCAGATTGAGGGGTTCAGATGTGACTGCTCTCTCAGTTGGGTCCACAGAGTCCAGAACTGACCTTTTGTTTGAATTGAACTTGTGTAGACGCAAACCTCCTCTCTTGCACAACTCTCGTGCTTCAGCGATCAACTTCTTTGCTTCTTCTACGGAGGGGACGCTGATAAGCCCATCATCGACGTAGAAGTTCTTTTCAACAAAGGCTGACGCTGATGGATACTCTTCCTTGTGTTGACGTGCCAAGTACTTCAGACCAAAGTTGGCACATCCCGGTGACGAGGCGGCGCCGAATAGATGGACAGCCATTTGATACTCTTGAGGCTCTGCTTCGAGGTCTCCATCCTCCCACCAGAGAAACCGTAAGTAGTTCCGTAGTTCAGGAGAAACGTAAAACTGATGGAACATTTTCTCGATGTCGCATATGATGGCTACAGCCTCTTTCCTGAAACGACAGAGCACTCCAAGGAGAGAGTTGATCAGGTCAGGACCTGTTAGCAGTGTATCATTTAGTGAGACACCACGGAACTTCGCTGAACAGTCAAAGACGACCCTTAGCTTCTCTGGCTTCTTGGGGTGGAACACCCCATGGTGTGGTATGTACCACGTAGTCTGCTGTCCTGTCACAGGAGAGGCTGGCTCTGCGTCACCTTTCTTTATCATATCTTTCATGAAGGCCTTGTACTGTTCTTTATACCGCTCATTATTTTTCAATCTTTTCTTTAGGTGCTGCAGTCGAACTGTTGCCAGCTTCTTGTTGTCTGGTAGCAGAGGAGGCTCTGTGCTCTTGAACGGGAGGGGCATTTCATAGTGTCCATCTTTCCTTTGAGTTATGTTGTCACTCAGGAGCTGAATGAAGCGAACATCGTCTTGTGACACATACTTGTCTTTGTCTGCATACTTCCTTTCATTGAAGTCTGATTCCAAGACCTTCAGCACGTCAGTGGTTGATGGCGCTGGTATTTCCTTCACTGTCACTCGATGGACGAACCTCTGGTTTCCCTGGCGATCCAGATGTGGATTGGATGAGCCTACGATGCTCCAGCCGAGTTCCGTTCTCTGGGCAAATGGATCATTTTCGCCTCCTGTGACGACTTCCTGGGGGGCTAACGCCAACGGGCAATCACTTCCAATTAGCAGTCCCACCTCACAGTCCTTCAGCAGCGGAAGTTTGTTTGCTAGATGCTTTAAATGAGGCCAGAGCAGCGCTGTTTTGGAAGTCGGGATGTAGGACTTGTCGACCGGGATGAAACCACGAGTGTAGGCTTGGCGTAGCTGAATCTGTTTTTGAGACTGTAGTCCTCGAACTTGTAGACCGTAGACACTTTTGCTTGCTATGGGTGTGTCAACAGATGTCATGGTGCTCAGTTTGAGCTGTACTGGTTTAGTCTCCACGTTCAGCTCTTCGAGTAGGTCTTCCAAGACGAATGTCGAATCACTCTGCGTATCCAGAAGAGCATATGTTATAACTTCTTTCTGTGGTTCATTCGCAGATGACATGAAAACAGGGACGATGCTTGATGTGGCAAAGACGTGCCGCGTCACTGCATGGGACGTCACTTTGATCTCCTCCTGACTAGTGCCTTTGTCTGTGGAAGTGGACTGTTTCTCTTTTGCTTCCACAGATCGGTTCTCTCTCTCTTCATGTAGACAGGTGGGGTGACGTCTGCTGCATATGCCACAAGAGTGTCGCGTTTTGCAATCCTTACTGTTATGTCCCTTTCTCAAACATCCGTAGCACAAATTGTTTTCCCTTATGAAGGCCTTCTTATCTTCCAGAGATTTTGCTGCAAAGGTAGGGCACTTTACGACGCCGTGCATCTCATCTTTGCAGATAGGACAAGGTGGCTTTGACTTGGTGCTGAACACTTTCTCTACCTTTTCCGTGGGATTGTTCCTTTTAGTGTTTGTGTGAAGTGCTCTAGCTCTCTTGGGCTGCCTGTCATCTGTGGCCTTGATCAGAAGTGGAGAGGCGACAGGGTTACAGGCTATCTGAGCCTCCTTCTGGATGAACCTTGTGAAACAGGAAAAGCTCGGGTAATCCCCGGATTCGTCCAACCTTTCTGTGACGACTCTGCACCATCTTCGTGTGATCCAGTCTGGTAATTTCTTCAGCAACTTGTGGTTCTCTTCACAGTCGTCCAAGATGGCCAATCCTTTCACATGAGGCATCGCTTCAACGCATCCTTGCAGGAAGTCAGCAAACTCTCGAAGTGCAGCAGGATCACTGGTACCAACCTTAGGCCATTTCATGAGCTTGTCTCTAAAGGCCTTTTGCAGAATGAAGTGGTTTCCGTACCTTTCTTCCAGGACCCTTAAGGCCCCTTGATATGCTTCTTCTGAGTTTCTATAGAAGAATCCCTCTACAGCTTTACGTGCTTCTCCACTCAGATAGTTTTTTAAATAGAACATTTTTTCATGAGCTGGGAGAGGCTGGTGGTCTATGAGGGCCATGAAGGACATCTTCCAGTCTACATACTTTAGGGCTTCGCCAGAGAACTTTGGTGGCTCAGGAGCAGGCAGGCGATTCATACTGAGTGAGTTAATGAGTGCTTGGGTAAGGCCATCTTTCTCAGGAGATGCTAGCGCATTGGCGTGTGCTTGTGGAGGCTGGTATGCTTCGGCCTTTGGATTAAGCTGGCCTTTGAATTCAACTGTGAGATTAGTCTCTTTTAGCCAGTCTCTGGAGTCATGTTCAAGGCTCTCGTATGCGTTTACTCTCGCCTCTGCTATTCTTACGTCTGACTCTGCTTGAATTTGCTGTAGTCTTTTCTTTTCCTGACGCATGTTTGCCTCTATCCTTTTAAGAGCTACTTGCTTTTCTTCTTCCAACCTTTTAAGAACTAGCTGCTTCTCTTCTTCTAACTTGCTAAGAACTTCTTCTTGAGCTTGTATTTGATATACTGCCTTAACCTTTTCTTGTTGAGCTGCGAGTTCTGCTCCCGCATCTACATGTTTGCTTGAGCCCTGTGAGTGGGTTGAATTTTCTGCTAGAGAGAGTGCAGTATCTGTCCTTGTGTGTCCGAAGATAGATCCATACTCATCCTTCTTAAGTGCCATCCTCACTCGTAGTTTCTCAAGTTCTGGATTGAAGACCTCATCTACAGTTTCTAGCCGCATCTCTATTATTTCGCTGATCTCTGCAGTGAGTGCTATACAAGCATCCATTTTCGGAACAATGTCTGGGGTGGCATTGTGGTTGCGTTGAATGGGCTCATAACATTCACTTACTGCACTGTGTCGAATTTGGATTTCTTCTCTGATTTTATTTAGTTCATCTTGAGAACAGAATGATTTTAGTGCGGTCCTAACCTTTCCTGCCACTTCTTTCCAAGAGCCATAAGCTCTCATGAATTCTTTCTTGTGTTTAATGGCTTCCTGTTTGTGCATCTCTAATCCCTTTTCTGTAAATGTTCTTTCGCGTGAACTAGACCTGACTGGCTGTGGGTTATCTGTTTTCATGGGTGGGTCGTGTGTGCTAGCTACTTCTTCTCCATTAAGTGACATTTTGTTGAAGTTGTGTTGCTGTTGGGTTATATTGAACTACTGAACTATAGTTTAATTACTGAAATATAGCTTAATAACTCAACAAATACTTAATATCAACATGCACTGGGCGATTATCATCAACAAAAACATGTAGGCTAAGACGCAAACAGCTTAGCAATGAATGCTATCATATGGATCTACCCATGAATGAATTTACATTTAACAGGTTCAATTAGTTCAATAGTTTTTTTTTTTTATTATTATTATTTTTTTTTTATCAAATTACCCTTCTGTATCTTTAAATTCACCTTTCAAATGTATGATTAAATCAGAGCATCAAACATGTACAGTATACTGTTTATAAAGGTGACTTCAGTCCATTACATAAATATCACTGTTCGCAATCAGAGTCCCTGTGATTTTATGCAGCAATCAGCATAAACGAAATAGACCGATCTTGCCTGGGTGCCGGTTGAAGTGAGGGCGTTTGAACAGAAGGTGGCAGTCTTGTACACAGAATGGCGGATGGCAGTCCTTCTAACGTCGAGTTGAGTTTCACTCCACATCGAGCGACGAGTTTTCACTGTAGCAGCCCTTCAACTTAGAATAAACAGGCTTGGGAGTGTTTCCATACGGGTGTACTTTAATTCAGACGAGTGTGCATAGCACCAACACCGTGAAAACTTAAAAGGAAAATAACAAAGGCAATTTAGCCAGATACAAATAATCCTTTGACAAATGCACTTTAGCAAGCTAGCATCACATTGATAACAGCATAGCAGGCAACAGCCATCATGAAATTAATCTCATTACCATTTACATGAACGTATGAAATGAATTAATATGAAATTGTACATTACAATGAACCACATACCTCGCTCCGCATATCAAAGGGTGCTAGAAAGTGGTGATCCAGGGAAGGCTGCCGCCATTAACTTAACTTGGACGTTGGAGAGCTAGCTAGCAACTTCATAAATTATTCTCAAATTATTACTGCCAAACAAATCAAGCACAGAGTAGTATAACACTTCAAAGAACACTTTAGTTGAAGGTTACAGTAATATTTTCCAATCTCTGACTCTAAACATGCATCGTCTTGTAACGTGCCTTCTCGTGACTTCTTGTGTTTTTATTGAACGAGCGTGAGCGTGAGCGTGAGCGTGGAGAAATTAGTCCCCCCTGCAGATAGCATGATGTCAAAATAAAAGTCACATGAAATAAAAGTATGAAACAGAATAGTCATAATAAAACACTGCTAGTGGTCATCTACAGTCGGTGTTTTCTAAATGGTGCGCTACTAAGAGCTTGGATCCGCGTGCATGTGGGGTCCCACGGGTGCTCTCCTTCCTACAAGAGCTGTTGGACAAGGGCAGGTCCCCTTCCACGCTCAAAGTGTATGTGGCGGCTATTGCAGCGTTCGCTGAGACGACGCGCGGCCAGGCAATAGGAAGGAACGAGCTTATTATCCGCTTCCTCAGAGGAGCTAGACGGATGAATCCCCCGCGGCCCTCCTCGTTTCCTATTTGGGATCTGTCCTTGGTCCTGGAGGCCCTGAAGGCTTTTCCCTTTGAACCACTTGAATCCGTGGATTTAAAGTACCTGTCGCTCAAAACCGTTTTTCTGATAGCTCTGTCTTCAGTAAAACGCGCGGGGGATTTGCACGCGCTATCTGTTAGCCCTGCATGTCTTGAGTTCGGACCGAACGACTCGAAAGTCATTCTCAGATCGAGACACGGTTACATCCCCAAAGCGATTGGAACCCCTTTTAGGGCACAAATCATTTCCCTTTCGGCTCTGCCTGCATCCGATAATGGGGACAGTGATAACCTCCTATGCCCTGTCAGGGCGCTGAGAGTTTACATCACGCGCTCCGCCGCTTTCAGGCGTTCCGAGCAGCTCTTTGTTTTCTTCGGCGGATGCACCAAGGGTCTCGCCGACTCGAAACAGAGCCTGTCCAGGTGGATAGTGGACACGATTGCAGCAGCTTATGCCTCCAAACACCTGCAGTGCCCTCTGGGTATCAGAGCCCACTCTACTAGAGGCATGGCCTCTTCGTGGGCCTGATCCAGTGGAATTTCTATCCACGATATTTGTATGCGGCGGGCTGGGCCTCCCCATCGACATTCGTGAGGTTTTATAACCTGGAAGTTCCCGCCTTACAGGCTAAATTGCTGTCAGTATAAGTGACATGTATGCTCTGCCCAGTCGCTTATGTGCAGACTACGATCACAAGCTGACGATATTTCTGGTATGGTACTTAGGGTGAAGTGTTTTATACTCAGACCGGCTGGGCCGCTCTGTTTCTCATTTCCCGTTACGCACTGTTTACCGGTGCTGGCCCGCGCTGCTGGCCGCCCGTCTTCCACTCTGTTGCGCGGGGGGTTATTCTCTTTGTAAAAGACCGATGATGTCGCTCTTTTCTTACCCTAATGTGTGCTTATGTACTGTGTGGGCTAGCGCTTCCGGCCCCACTGTTTTGCACTGATATATACTTATAAACCGGCCGCGCCGCTCTATTTTATACACTGAGTGAAGTGCTTTGTACTGTGTTGGCCCGTCTCTCCGACCGGCCACCTGTTCTAGCAGAATGTTTTTCCCCGGTCTCCCTGGGATTCATGTGCTGGATGCTTGGCGCGCACGGCGTTGACAAGGGGTTCCCGTAGCGTAAGCAACTTACGCAATACGAGAGAACCTCTCGTAAGAGAACGTACTCGGTTACCTAATGTAACCTCGGTTCTCTCTAGAAGAGGGAACGAGTATTGCGTAACCTGCCGTGTCGCGCCACGAGCTTTTGCGCTTCAGACTACGAAAACCAGATATTCAGCCTGTGAGCCCTTGTTATATACACACTGGCCACACCCATCTTGACGGTTAGAAGGGTGTGGAGGCCACTCATTGGAGGCCACGTTTCACGAGGCTCACTGATAGGCTTAAGCAGTTGCCGCCGAGCAGCCAATGAGCACGCTTATACAGCCTGCCTTGGTCTGCCGGCTGCCGCACTGCGTTGACAATGAATACAAAATTAAGGATAATTTTTGGCTTCAGATCTCGAAGAAAGAAGACTTTCCCGTAGCGTAAGCAACTTATGCAATACTCGTTCCCTCTTCTAGAGAGAACCGAGGTTACATTAGGTAACCGAGTACGTTTTTTTCTTTTTATACAACACATAATCCATTATTTTTGTCTTAGTTTAATTTTCATGGACTTCTAGTTTGTTTCTATTCACCATGCTTTTTTCTTTGTTCTAGTTCCTGCCTGAGTTTGTCACTATGGTTACTGATTTGATTTCATTATTCTGTCCAGCTGTGTGTCATTAATTATCATAGTTTGCCTGTGTATTTATCTGCCTGTTTTTTCAGTTCTGATTGTCGGTTGTCGTTAACGAATGGAGTAAGTTTGGTTATGTTTTCATTATGTGAATAAAGTTAATTGTTTGTTATCTATTCGCTTAGACTACGTGACACTTGATCCATACCAAAGTCATGGATCTTTCTGGTCTTACAGTATTTACAAAGGCTTAACCACAGCATGTCAGAAATGAATACCTAATGTTCAAATCTTTAAATATAGTATAAAACCTCTACTTTTGCAAGAACAGCAGCTCAAAAGTATACAAAAAATATATATAAAACAAATACTGAAACAACTGATAAGCATTTTTAAGTAGCAGATCACTGAAATATTGAGAAATAGCTGAATCCTTTCCAATCTCAGTTAGAGGCATAGTCAGGTGTTGAAGTTCTTTCCATTACTTGGCCATACACAGTAAAATAGGTACAATTATTTTTTCAGTGTGGATGCGGAAAAACATAGAGAAGCAGAGTGACAAAAAATAATGTTCAGCAATTTCATGTTTTCATTTCAGTAAAAGCTTCATGTAAAGCTTTTACTACAAGGATTCCAGTTCCACTGTTCCATATACACATAATATGCAGCCTGCGTTCGGGACTAACTAAGGGGACACCATCGCACCCTTTATGGTGGCACCATCAACACCAACCCCAGAAAACAATTTCAACAGAGGTGACAAATTAAGTTCTGCATAGGGACCTATTTGAACCGTGGCTGCCCTTAGCAATTCTGTTACTTGTTGTTTTTTTCTACTGCACATTCTATAAAGTAATGACTAATTCACTTTTAGATTGTATGTTTCCAAGAATGCAGACATTCAACACTCAACCAAAATTGTAGAATGGCTTACAGTAAAAGGAAACTGAATTATAAAAAAAAAAAAAAAAACAACAACAATGGATTTCATATTGTCTGCAGGTAGAATGACAAGACATGACAAGCAGGCTAATGCAGTTTTTATAATGCCATCAACTGTTAGTATTTTGACAGTCATGCACTATGATTTAACTATGTTCATGTTGAATAGACAACTAGTGCTAGTGTTTTGACAGATTGATAAAATTTTGAATCAGGTTTGACATGTTTTAATAGAGTTAGTATATGTAGAAAAAGGTTTTTAGCATTTTGAAATGTAGTTTGTATTTATTTAAAGGGGTGGTTGATTATGATTTCACTTTTCTAACTTTAGTTAGTGTGTAATGTTTCTGTTTGAGCATAAACAACATCTGCAAAGTTACAATGCTCAAAGTTCAAAGCAAAGGGAGATATTTGCTTTTAAAGAAACTGCTTTTTAAGGACTACAACAAACGGCTGGTAGGGACTACATGACATTCTCCCGGGTTAGTGACATCACCAACCCTAGAATTTACATAAACCCCGCCCCCGGGAAAGCATTTATAGATTATCATGACAGAATATGCTACTCAATGACTAGAAGATAACAACACATCAGCTACATAAATTCATCAACTAACCATTCAGAAATGTCCTGTTGCATTCTACATGCTGTCACTTCTTCTTGAGTCTCTCCATCATTGACTCTGTTGACATCATGATGACTCCGGTTTGAACATAAAAGGCTAAAAGTTATTGAAATTTTCAGTGCGTGTCTGTGTGAGGTTAAAGGACACAAGCTGTTGAAGCTCCACCCTCTGTGCCAGGAGCAGCAGCACATTTGCATTTAAAGAAACAGACACAAAATGGTGCATTTTTGCTCACCCTCAAAAAGTGACAACTTTAACATGCTATATAAAAATATATGTGGGGTATTTTGAGCTAAAACTTCACATAGCCTACACACTCTGGGGACATCAAAGACATATTTTACATCTTGTGAAAAGGGCTTTATACCACCCCTTTAACAAAATATGGTTTTGGGCAAAAAATTTACTATTTGGCTAATTGTGTGATGTATGTGTGTTGCTGTGTTAAAGGTCCCGTTCTTCATGATCCCATGTTTCAAACTTTAGTTAGTGTATAATGTTGTTGTTAGAGTATAAATAATATCTGTAAAATTATAAAGCTCAAAGTTCAATGCCAAGCGAGATATTTTATTTAACAGAAGTTGACTACAACGAACGGCTCGATTGGACTACACCCCTCTACTTCCTTCTTTAATGACGTCACTAGAACCGTGTTTTGACTAACCTCCGCCCACAGAAACACAGGCGTATTGATGGCGAAATGTCAACAGGCGTGGTTGATGTTTATCTATCTATAATCGGATACCGCAAAAGTTTAATTCGAAGTTGTTAGTTTGCTCTGTCCATTTCACTACGGACTGTTTTTCTAACCTGGGATAATATCAAGCAGGCTTCTCTCAGCGTTTCATACTGACGGAGGGGGCAATTTCAACTATATTCCAGCAAGCGGTAAGTAGTGATTTAATATGGAAGTAGCGATCAACTTCACGTCGTTTCTCTTAGTAGGATGAAAATAATCTTACTTAAACTTTGATTAATATACAGAAAGCGATCAAAGAACAATCCCTTTCCAATCGCCCAAGCTGTCAATCACACAGCGCGAGTTTATCTGGACACTTGCCAAAACTCGTTATGAAATCAATGACGCTGTTACACTGCACAACGAAGCTCTTACTGTATTTATATACCTCATGTTTGCATTGGTGAAATCATTAGTGAGAGTGCAGAAACTGCGTTGCAATGATAAGATCGTTTTTCACGCGATCAACAGACTGTCATCTGCACAATGCTCATCACTGCAACCTTTTATGTGATTGAAATAGATCTAAATACTTAAAAAACTTCTCACGATTCGTTAATCCCGATAGCTGTAATAGTAAAAACGTATAATAGCTGTAATAGTAAAAGTTTTCCAGATAGTTCTACATGTAATGCCAGATATTTCATATGCAAGCATGTCAGCCAATCACAGCAGAGGGCGTTTACACTGAAGTCTCACAGCAGACACGCCCCTTCAAACAGAGCGTTCTATTCAAGGTGCCGTAGAATGGATTATTTTATTATTTTATAATGTTTCCTGGGGTGCCCTTATAATGTTAGTATGTTTATTAGATCAAAAATTGTTATAATTTAGAAATAAAAGGAATATTTCCTAGCCTGATTTCATACCCTGATCTGGACACTCTGTTTGAAGGGGCGTGTCTGCTGTGAGACTTCAGTGTAAACGCCCACTGCTGTGATTGGCTGACATGCTTGCATATGAAATATCTGGCATTACATGTAGAGCTATCTGGAAAACATTTACTATTACAGCGATTATACGTTTTTACTATTACAGCTATCGGGATTAACGAATCATGATAAGTTTTTTAAGTATTTAGATCTATTCCAGCATTGAGCAGATGACAGCCTGTCGATCGCGTGAATGAAGATCTTATCACTGCAACGCGATTTACTGATGCATAAACAGTGTTGAACGACTTTGAGAGAAAGATTATCTGTCTGGACTTGAACAATTACACATCAGAAATTCACATAACCCACTGGTTCTCCAGAGGCTCGGATGAAGGAGCTAAAAAAATATTTTTGTGTTCATTTGTAGTTACATCCAAACACTGAACAACTGCCATGCTTCGTTCGCTCGTCTGCAAGCCACGATGTCTCTCGAGGAAAAAAACAATATCGCGCTGGATCTAGATAACACAGTGTAAATTATCGTTAATAAAATCACTACTTACCGCTTGTGGGAATATAACGTTAGTTGAAATTGCCCCCTTCGTCCGTTTGAGACGCCGAGAGAAGCCTGGCTGCTTGATATTGTTCCAGGTTAGAAAAACAGTCCGCGGTGAAATGGGCAGAGCAACTAACAACTTCGAATTAAACTGTAGCGGTATCCGATTATAGATAGATTATAGATAGATTATAGATAGATCTGCCATTTTCTCTATGATCCTCGCTTGTTTCTTCACCTGCAGAACTTCCGATGATTCGGATGTGCAGTTTCGCCTGGCACTGAGCATGGGCTGGCTTATGCAAATATTTAGAGGCGTACATATTAATGATCCCAACTGTTGCGTCACAGTTGGTGTTATGTGGAGATTACCCTGTTTTTCAGGGGTGTTTTTCAAAAACGAGATTTAAATAAGAAAGAGAAAATTATGGTGTTTGAGACTCACTGTATGTCATGTCCATGTACTGAACTCTTGTTATTTAACTATGCCAAGATAAATTCAATTTCACATTCTAGGGCACCTTTCAGGGGATGAAATCAGGCTAGGAAATATGCCTTTTATTTCTAAATTATAACAATTTTTGATCTAAAAAACATACTAACATTATAAGGGCACCCCAGGAAACATTATAAAATAATAAAATAATCCATGGAATGGGACCTTTAAGAGTTTATAAATAGTACTTTAAGTATTGGTATGCTTGTTAGGAATTATAAAAAACTGTAACCATTTAATTAATACTGGCACAAACAAATTTTTACACCTGTTCAATTTACATATAGGAATTCTGTATCTTCTTGTCGAGGGTAGCAGTTCATAGTAAGAATGGAGTGCATGGGACGGATCACTCAAAATCCTTCTGGCTTTCCTCAGTGTGCATTGTTCATAAAGAGACTAAATGTTAAGATGGTCTCTCTGCCCTATCAGTTTCATAGCATGTGCACAATAGATGTGCACAAGTGACGAGAAGATTTGGAGGTTAAACAAGTTTTGAGAATGCCAATTGTGAAATGTACCAAAGCAACTGAGAAAAACTGTTTTTTTTTTTTTTTTTTTTTTTTTTTTACATTTTAGGCTTTGCTCGTACAGGCTAAATAATGTTGAATCTACAGGTTACATCAAGGTTTATTTATTGTCTAAGAATGTTAAAAATCACAAATGTATCATTACTTAGGTTTAATCCAACACTGAAGACAACACTGCTGTTTGTTGTACAACAATTATTTGTACAACAAAAGCCAAATTAGATGTTTTGTTTAAACGCATAGCATTTAGGTTTTGGTTCCCTATGGTTCTCTGTCCAGCAAAATGTTTAGACAAAATCCTAATTAATATGACTGAAGGTCTTGTTTGAATGTGCTATATACTATATGTTAATGATAAAGATCAGTATAATTTTACAATAGGGCTGCCATTCATTTGAGCTGAGGTTTAAACAGGATGCAGAATTGTAGCTGATTCCAATTTGAATGTAAAGAAGTAGAATAAAATTGAATAAACTTTAAATATCTTCATACTGTATAATAATAATAATAACTGCTAATAATTTTTTGACACATAATTTTTTTTTCAGTAATAACCCCAAAATACACTCAACACATGGATTTTTTTAGAACTATTAGATGGTAATAATCAATGTTACTAGTACTAAATACTAGTTCTAAATTAAGTGAGTGAAGATCAGCATTAGTCCACTATGAGTGTTCACTATAAGTCTCAAGACATAATACAGGTGAAAATGTCTACAAGGTAAAAAAAAAATAAAAAAATTCATAGCATGTGGCTGCTTGGGTGGAATGGCAGTTCATTTCTGTGTAATTGGTGTAGATTTACTGAGCTGAGAGTAAGAGGTCTGAATTTACTTCTGGTTTCTCAAACTCAACCTCCCAAGACCTCACTTGCTGATGCCTCAGCAGACTAGAGAGAGCTGATCAGAGCTGATGAGACTCGGAACTGTGAATTCACAGAGGGGGGCTCACACAATTAACAATAAACAGTCCGGGCGTCAGGGAACCCCCTCTCCCCACAAACCCAACAACCCTAAACAAACTTTAGGTGGGAAGCACTTCAGCATCCCCTTCAAGGCACTTCAAGGCATTTAAAGGAAGCAGAGAGCAAGAAAAGTCTATCTATAGATTTTAATTGTCTATTTTAATGTTAACCAAATACATTTACACTATAGCCTATAACTATAATGCCTCCTAAAATTGTATGCTACTAACTTTTAATTAATAAAATTGATCAATAATATTGTAATTAATTTAATATAAAACATCCACGACGATCATTGAATGAACTACTATGTACTAACATTTAAATGAATCATTTGATACAACGCACTTTATTGTGAAGATGTTTTTTACGTTCTACTTATATATAGGCTATATAATAAAACAAAATTTCATGCAATTACAGCTCTTAACTCATACCACGAAATCTGTCCCAATAATAGCCGTTTCCCACCTCAACAGCAGCAAAAGTGTTTACAACATGAACACAATGAGTGTACCGAACTTTTTAATGCAAGTAGGCAACATAAAGTGACCAATTAATAATAAAATAATGAATACTTACAAGATTTCTGTCATTGAGGGAAACGTTGGAATGACATCTATGGCCATGCACGAGACAGCGAAGGCTTTCCACTGGGAACACTCACAGCCATGAGGACACGCATTCGGATGTCCGATCACACACACAGGTGACAGCATCAACATTACCAGCACACGTGTCGCCATGATAGAAAAATGATAGATTTATTTTCTTCCGCTGGAAAACTGCAGCCTCTCCACTCGGTTTGGACCATAAAGTAGTCAAACAAACACCGACGAGCAGTTTAAAGCTCTTGCTTTAAGCAAACTTGCTTGAGTGTGAGAGTCAGTATGTGAGTAAGAGAGTCTGCGAGTGAGGCGGACGCTGAGGCGCCCTTGCGGTTGCTATGGGAACTGAATAGTTCTATGCGACATAATAGAAACGTCTCTCGTTTACTAATGCGTGCAGCTATTATTCGTATTTAAACGCACAGGAGAATCGAAAAATCACAAATAGGAATAGTCAGGTTAATAATAGGATAATAGGCCTATAGTCAATTTTAATTTCAGTTACAACATGCAATGGATTATCAAAAATAAAGCAACATAAAGAACATAATTTTTCAGGAAATTATGTAGTCTAAATAATTTATTTTATATATATATATATATATATATATATATATATATATATATATATATATATATATATAGGTGATATTTTATATTGTATTATATGTGTATATATCTTAAGTGAGCAAAATATAGCCTATCGGCCTAATAAGTTTTGACAATTATGTAAATTACAAAAGAAAATAATATAGGCTATATGCAAATGTTTCAAAGTGTCAATTATATGTAATAGGCCTATGTAAGTGTCAGTGTCTCAGTCAATTTGAAATCATTTTAAGCAGATTACAAAACTACCTCAGGTTAGCATTAGTTAGGCTATCTGTTAGTGCCTATCTTTTCCAAAAATAATTATTCAATGAAATAATGAATGAAAAAAAATATTGACAGCCTATATTATGAATAAAAAATAAATTATTTATTGTATTCCAAATAAGTAAAACAAATCAGAGATGTATATTATTACATTACATCATCACTATGGCTCTTTCCGGATAGGCCCTATCTGAATAATAGCAGCAAATGAAGCTGCAGTTTCCAAAGTGCTAAACTCTTCATTCGCGGAGGTCTGCGTAATCAGGGTCGTTCGTCTACGGCGCACACTTGGGATGTTTGGACGGTGGACTCCAGACAATAAATATGTTTTTAAACACAGTAGGCCGACTATTTTAAAGACTTTATTAATAATGTGTATAATACATATTATTATATACTACTACTAATAACAATAACAATAAAAACGACAACAACTATTATATATTATAATTATGTTAAATAATAAACAACACTGCACACCATCCATTCCTTGTGACTGTATACTATACAATACTATACTATACTATACTATACTATACTATACTATACTATACTATACTATACTATACTATAATAGAATAGAATAGAATAGAATAGAATAGAAGGAGGGTCTACGGTCTGGGGTGACGGGATGGGGGGCTTCTATGATATTAGACTGCGTAGTAGAGGATGACACGGGAGTGGATTTTCACTCCTGTCCCGTCCCACTCCCATAGAAAGAAATCTTGTCCCGTCCCACTCCCAGACCAAAGTTTTAAAAACAATCCCATCCCATCCCGCTCCTGGTAAATTGACTCCCACTCCCATCCCGCTCCTGTTTAAACTGACTCCCGCTCCTGTACCGCTCCCATATATTTTTTTCTTCAATTAGTGTTTAGTTAATACATAATTTGATTTAATCTGCTCTCCATACTGTTTTAGACCAGCTGCTGAGCCCGTTTCTAGATTTTCTCCAGAAAATGTAAGACAGCAAATAAAAGAAAAACAGTACATAGTTCACACCATGTCTACAATAGTTTAATAAACCCAAACAGCACATAAAGCTGCCTTTTTCTCATTTATTGTTGAGTAAACAATACATTTATAGTTTACATTTATAGTTTTTTTTAATTACATGTTAACGATTTTCATCAATTATGCTCTTGCATAATGAGTCCAATTATGGGTATAAATTCAATAAATATTATTCCTGTCAATAGAAATCTGATGTAAATCTATGAGAATCTATCAATATTTCTCAAAATCTGCACATTTTTGAGCTAAAGCCCTGAGGGACGTTATTTTGTGTATCGCTGTCATGACGACAGCACGGGAGGTTTTTTTGTGAATGAAAGCGGCTGACGCGCATAATTCATATTAAAGGTATCGACGCATTTTTTTCATTTCATAACTCCTGACACAAATTAAGAAATAACTGTCACTATAAGTTTCTCAGAATACAATAGTGGTCAAATACTGAAACTTGAGTATTATATCTTTTTAATGATGTAGCCTATAGTTTGTCAATGTATAACATTAAATCTGATAGTAACTTTGAACTAAATAAATAAAATAAAAAAAACGCTTCAGTGCGCCGACGCACTGGTGAGGCTTAACAGGTTAAAAGGAAACTACAAAATGGTGCATTTACTTTTTTTTTTTTTTTGTCGTCTTTGCTATTGGTTGATTCCCGCTCCCGTCTGCTCCCGTTAACCATTTATCCTGTACCGTCCAAATCCCGTGATTAATAGCAAAGATGACTCCCATCCTGCAGGAATCCCACGGGAATCCCGTGACCCGTGGGATTCCCGAAAAAATGTCAGCCTCTACTGCGTAGCCTATAATAAATGATAATGAATTTCAAACCTGGACCAAACAGATTTTTATTCAAAGTTCAACAGTCTGTCATTACCCAGCAAACATTTGGACGTTTAATGACCGTTGAAAAGACGTCCGTCCGAGACGTCCCGTCATGGTTGAAAAATAGTTCCAAAATGGAAGTTGAACCGACGTCATTTCTGGCCGTGAATTCCACGTCTTTTCTGGCCGTGAATTCCACGTCTCTTCTGCGCGTCCCTGGACGTCTAAATGCGTCGTCATATGTGTTTAAATGTGTTGCTGCATAATTTAAGTGTATATATAAGCCTGCATATAAAATAATCACACACCTATTGTGTAACATCGTGAAAGACAATTAAATCTTGAGGTTTAGCCTACACATCTTGACAAAGGTTCTAAAAAGGTCCAAAATTGGTCCAGTCAGACCTGAACGTCAATAAAACGTTTTAATCACGTGTACATCAAAAACAATAACACATTATTTGTGGACATAAGCAAAAAAGAAGCATGTTCTGATTAAGCACAACATTTTATTGATATTGAACAGCCAAAATTTCTCTTTATTTTTTTCAATGTTTAACATTTCGTGAGCTTAGAATTTTAAGGTTCTATCTCCACTTTTGGTTGAAATTGAGTTTGACAATCTGATCCATTAGGTGTTTATTAATGCCTGTGTGGTGTTATTTTTGTAAAAAAAAAAAAAATTGTTAGTAGTTATTAATAAAATAAAAGGTTCCATCTCACAAAACATAAACCGAGTTTAAAAACTTTGATGCTCAATAAACTACAATAAACGGAGATAGAACCTTATAATTCTAAGCTCTCGATTTGTTAACCAAACTAAAATACCAATTGCAAAATACTGAATTATTATATAAAGATAGTTCACCCAAAAATGAAAATTATGTAATTTACTCACCAAATTCCAAACCTGTATGAGTTTCTTTCTTCTGCTGAACACAAAAGAAGATATTTTGAAGAATGTTTGTAACCAAGCAAATAGAGCATCCATACCATTGTTGGAGAAAAAATTATTATTAATGGGAAGCGACATCTGCTTGGTTACAAACATTCTTCTAAACATCTTTGTGTTTAGCATAGAAAGGTATACAGGTTTGAAACATGAGGTTGAGTAAATGTTGACAATTTTCATTTTTGGGTGAACTATCCCTTAAACACATTGTTTGGCTCATTTTTTGTATCCACCACCCCCAGCTCTTCCTGGAGCGTGTTTCAGGTGTTCTGCCATTGCTGCATCAATTTCAGTGTCTGTAGCATGTGGGCTCCACCTCATCACAGCATCTAAGGGAAGAGAATATATTTATTTTTAAAATAAATGAAAATTAAAAATTTGAGGTGACATGCACTTATTTTCAAAATATTTGTATGGTCTTCAGCTAAATTCAAAACAGCATTTTTCCCCTGCCTCTTCAATACCACTGTGGTGCCCTTGAGAAAGACCCTTAACTAGGTGTGTAACAGTGAGAAAGTGAACAGGACATTTCTGATAAAGACAGGTGGGCTGTGATGTCCCCTGAATAGACATGTTTAGCAATTCTAAAATTACAAAAATTTTAAAGCAGTTACTGAAAACATACATGTTCAAATCCAGCTAAACATTTCATTCTACTTCAGATAATTTACTTTCTGAAAGAAACTCTCAAAAGGCTACATTAATAATTTACAGTAATAACTTTGACTGTATCATTAAACATACTTTATACTATGGTATACCGTTGTATAAGTTCAAAGCAACTTTTAGCCTACTAGCTAATTTTAGCCAAACTCAGTTAGCCAATTTCAGTTGACAATGTGGGCATCATTTCTTTCGGTTCATTCATGTCAAACAAGTAAAACTCTAGCACGTGAATCTAATAATACAAAATGTACGTACCCAACAGTAGATTTCTAACAATATGGGCCTCAATTCCTCCTCTCTTCGTGGTTATTCAAACTTCAGTGTTCCGGAGTGAGTCTATGGGGAAAATGCGTTAACATCTCGTGAGATAATCTAACCTATCGCGGGATTTGGTAATGTCGGGAGATCTTTTGTTACATCTTGGCAGCACAGTTTTGGCAATTACATCCAACTCAGACATAAATGGTGACCAGATATATTTCTGTTTTACATGCATACATTCCATAAAAAAAAAAAAAAAAAAAAAAAAACGTATCAGGTAGGCTACAGGTTGAAATAATGACTAAAATGCAGAGGCTTTGCATTCACTTAACCACACTGGGAACTGTGTGATTATAATTTATTTAAACAAGATAAAGTAAATATATTTACTTTGTATACAATTCGTGTATTTCATAAAGATAATTCCTGGGGGTTTTTTTTCTGTCTTGCTTGACTAGATGTGTAAAGGACGTCAGTGGACGTGTATTCACAGCCTTGACGTGTAAAGGACGTCAGTGGACGTCTTCACAACCTCTTAAAAACTACTTGGGCAATTAAATTAATTTTTGCAGTATTAACCATGCAAGGATTAAGCACAGCTTTTGCATATTTCACAAGGATTCCATGATGGAGGGTCATGATGGACTATAAATGCACGTGTAAAAGACGACGCCGAGGACGTCAGTGGACGTATTCACACAACTTATTAAAACTTTAATTTAATAAAAAATTTAATTAATTATTGCAGTATTAACCACGCAAGGATTAAGCACAGCTTTATCACAATTGATTTCATAGAGGGTCATGATGGACTATAAATGCACGTGTAAAAGACGTCGCCATGGTGACGTCCTCTCTCACCCGAAACACAACATGGTATATATTGAACTACACGTAGCTAAAAGTCAAAATAACAATTATACATGCAACCAGATAACTGTAGACATGCACACATGTATTTGAATGCATTTTTAGGAAATGTTCTGTGTTACATATTTTTACCGATTTATGCCGTCATACCGCGACTATTTTTGGCCAGGGACACGACGTTGCCGTCGGACCAATGTTTGCTGGGTAGTCTTTAGTCTGCCACAAAAAAACAACATTAAAATCATGAACTCAAATGTCATTGTGAAAAGAAAAAATAACGGAGGTCAGCTCAGCAGCAGCTATTTTATTATAGGCCTACATGGTCAGCTCAGCAGCAGCTATTTTATTATAGGCCTACATGGAATCATCCTGATTCTTAAAGAAGGACGAGACCAACGTGTTACGCTTTACTTTCATCGCTTAGGCTGTGGCAAACCATGGATACTTCCCCACCCACTCCCGGTACCTGCAGAGGCGTTTTTGCTTTTTAGCAGCGTGTTGGGGTTCCGGTACACCAGCCATGCCAACGGAATTAATGAAAATTAGCTTATCAATGCATATCTAAATTCGCGCCTACGGTATTTTTTTAGAACTTCAAAAAAAGAAACAAAAAAGATTCTGCAGCCAATGAGTAGCCGGCGGGGGCTGGTTGCAGGACGACTCATCCTCCGCAGACAGTTTTTAATGTTTATCAGGCAATAGTTCTACTCAAGATTTTGCTTTATTATATTTTTCGGGACAATTAGGGTCAGATTCGGGATTCGGGACAACAGTTTAGATTTCGGGACGTCTGGTCACCCTACGTAGCAAGGATTTTTAAAATGTAAATTTTAATAGCCTATAGCAGGGGTCGGCAACCTTTTTGTCATAGAGTGCCATTTTTAAGTTTCCGAGTTCATCACTGTGCCACAACACACACATAGCCTATATATATATATATATATATATATATATATATATATATATATATATATATATATATATATATATATATATATACATATATACACATACACATACACATACACATACATACATATACATAAACACACACACTCATATAAATACACAAACATTTTACATTTTCATAATGGCTTACACAGAAATAGTACAGAAATTTAAATATTTCTCTTGAAATTTGTTTTAGATTTAGATAGACAATTTAATAGTATTTATAACTCCTAGATGCACTGATTACAATTTTCTAGGCCGATTCCGATTTTCATTGAGTTTGACCTGCCGATACCGATTTTAGCCGATTCCGATTTCTTTTTTTCTAACCACTTTACAACACACAGAAATATATATATATATATATATATATATATATATATATATATATATATATATATATATATATTTTTTTTATATATATATATATATATATATATATATATATATATATATATATATATATATATATATATATATAAAATATCATATCCTTTTACCCAAACTGAATAATAAAAACAAGTTTAAATGAGTAGATTTTATATAAATATTTTTGAGTCTTCATTTTCTTTTCTGACATAACCTAATCCAGTTCTTGTTAAAACACACTAGACATGCACATTCTGTGCATTTTAGGCACTTTTGTTTGAAATCATATTTATTTTGTCAATCAAATGTGTGCTTTCACTTTAACTGAGCGTGAGCAGCGCAGACAAAATAGACTCGGCGGCGAAACCCTCGCTTCACTGCTGCTACGCGACGCTCCTGTTGGGCGCTCACGCGCTGCTCCCGGTGTGAATGCACTCACTGATTAACATGCACGCCGAAAAAAATATGCGTGAAACGGCCGTAATTCACGAAGTTTCCTACATGTGCGTTCCGTGTGCACATGTGATGATGGTGTTGCCCGAGACCGAGTGCATTTGTCCGGCATAAAATCGGCATATGTCCGGCATAAAATCGGCATATGTCAGACTGACCGGCCGGTCGCCGGTTATGGCCGATCACGTGAAAATCGGCTTATTTCGGCCACCAGCGGATCAATCGGTGCATCTTTAACTTAATAAAATAAGCTGTTTTTTACTATGAGGAATTATTACATCAAAATGTAGATCTGTGTGCAGGTAGACTACTTTATCTGAATGAAATACATACACTTCTCTCGCATTTGCTTGCGTGCCAGCGATTAACCCTCCGCGTGCCAGTGTTGGCACGCGTGCCTTAGGTTGCTGACGTCTGGCCTATAGAATAGTAAGTGTTAGGCCGGTGACACACTGGATGCGTGGCGTAAGCGTCTCAGCTGCGTGGCGTGTCCGTTTTTATTTCGGCTCCCATGTTAACAGGTTAGAGCTTGCACACTGCGTGCGTGACACGCGCGTCTCAGGCGCGGCTCGAGCCGCGCGGAAAACGCGTGCCTGCTAGAAATAGAACCGACGCCTATTTTTCACGCGACACGCAAGCGTCTTGGAAGCGTTTCCAGGCAAAATTGAATAGGAAAAGATGTTTATATGACATTTTGACACGAATACATATTAATAAATGTCATTTTGATGTTTGAAAGTGTCTAGGGTTTGACATAAATGCAAATATAAATGCAATTTAAAAAAATATTATCGATTTTCAAATACTGCACCTGTCAATACAGAACGAAATATTCTATAGGCCTAGTCTATATTGCCGTCAACACTGCCGACGTTGTCTTTGCTGCTATATATTTATGTTTAACATGAAGTATAGGCCTTCCACAACTCTCTCCCCATGTCACCAATGTCACCTAGCAGCAGCAGCGCCGCGTCAGACACGCTTCTGGTGTGCAAAGACATGGAAAACGCGACGCAGCCGCCACGCAGCTGACACGCAACAGAAACGCCACGCTCACGCCACGCATCCAGTGTGTCACCGGCCTTAGTATGTTGGCGAAAGACATATAATATAATATAATATAATATAATATAATATAATATAATATAATATAATATAAGGAGTTCTGAAACGTAACAGGAAACGTTACGGCGCGGGTGGCAAAACTACAACTCCCATGATTCATAGCGCTTGTTGTATTCCTGTTAGGCGGCCAGTTCAAGTTGCCATAGCAGAGGATGTCGGTGCCTTACAATGATCACCTAAGATAAACATCAAACCTCTGGGTGCACGGGTAGGGGGAGTTTGACGTACTTTTCTTGTAGTTTTACAATTGAGTGATTCGGTATTATATTATACAATCGGACAAGGCTTTGTAACATCTTAGGAAAGAAAGGCTGTAAGTTAAGCACAAAGCTAACTAACGTTAGCTCGATAGTTCTGTGCCAAGTCGAGTGTTTACAAGGTCTTTATTTTCATCAAATAGACGATTTCATTGACTAGACTAGTGTTCCTTAGCCTTAAACATTTAATTAATCTGAATACTTTCTCGCCAGGTGTAATTACACGCGTCTTCTATCTAGGCAAACAGATAATGCATGTGTCAGGATTGGAAAGGTGGTTTCTGATTTCAGTTTAGTGCTGTTGCTTATTTTCAGGCATTGGCTCATGTCAGCATGGACTCCTCCAGTGAATCTGACACCTTTGACAGACCCAGGGGGCATCGATCGCGGGTCAGGGGGAGCCAAATAAGACCTGACAGCAGGTTTCCTAGGGATACACATGTATCTGACATATCAGACAAAATTGACACTTTAGCAAACACTCTACAGGTAAGCTGCCTTCATGCATTGTCTGCTCTGTTGTGTACAGCTGGGATCACTGCGGTCTTTTCTTTTGACATGCAAGCTTATGCTTTTGTGCAGGATACAAGCCGAAATCTAAACAAAGTGGATCAGATGTTGGGACAGTATAAGGAACACACAGACGACCAAGCTGAAGCCATGGCGACGGTGAGTATCGCAACCCAGAGTTGTATGGGATTGTCTCTGATTTCAGATAAGGGTGTTGCTCTGAGAGCTTGTCCTGTGTTTTAGCTGAGGGAGAGCTTAGAGGAGTCCATCCAGCATCTGCAGGGTCAGCGGCTGAAGAGGAGCACGGGTGGCTGGAGTGCCTCACTCTCCACACTGCACACCAGTGACCTGGAAGCCTCAGGTGCAGCACAGGCTAGGACTTGCTTCATTAAATGAGTAGAAGCTTGTCTATACATTTTATTAATAGTGTGTTAATGCTAATACATGAAGCACAGTATATACTCATCATGTTAATGTATATTTATTTATGCCAAACATTTTATAACACAATCTCTGAAGCATAGTTGCTATAGTAACGAACACAACTTTCACGCGATGCTGATTGACAGACGACAGCACACTGCAACAATTTTGTCGTTGTTATTGTTGTGGTTATTTCAGCAAACAATTTTCTTTATGCGTTCAGTTTAACAACATTAAGTTATGGCAAACTTAATCATTCCACTGAACTGTGCACAGCATTTTAGACACATTATGTTCTTGCTCCCTGCATCCAATATATGTACGTCTAAGAATGAGCGTGGTAATATCAATGGTATGATTAATTTTAGAAATTTGTATCAGAGCTAAATGTATCTTAATTTTATAATCAAAGCTCTGCTGTTAATGAGCTTGTGCTTGTTGTAGCTCTAAACCTTGCTTGCACAACTGCAATAATAATGGAATAGTCCACTCTAATCCATAATGGGGGGGCCCACATTCGTGCAGATTTAATAATAATGTTAAAACTTTAATGGTGAAATCCTGACCAAACAAAACATGAATAAAAAATGTGTAGGTTATGATTTATAAAGGCTTCTGTGTATTTGATGGGGCCCCCTGATTCCCTGGGGCCATTATCTTCTGATAATAATAATAATAATAAGAAAGGTATTAGGATATATAAATTATTTCTTAAAGGTGGTATCAGTGATTTCAGGCCCAAAAATATTTTTATCACATTCATCTAATCTTTCCTAACGATCCGCTAGCTGCCCGCCCCATAAGCATGCCGTCAAAAAAACGCGTCTCTGTAGGCAGCCTAGGCTCTGAGCTCTGCACACAAAAACAAATGGTTTAGCCAAACACTCAAAACCAAAACAAATAGTGTTCCAACCAATCACCGACAGGGGGAGGGTGTTGTGAGGTTTTGAGCCAGCTTTTTCTTCAGCTCTGACTTCGCGTGCAGCCGTGCACGAGCACAAAACCTCACAACACCCTCCCCCTGTCGGTGATTGGTTGGAACACTATTTGTTTTGGTTTTGAGTGTTTGGCTAAACCATTTGTTTTTGTGTGCAGATCTCAGAGCCTAGGCTGCCTACAGAGACGCGTTTTTTTGACGGCATGCTTATGGGGCGGGCAGCTAGCGGATCGTTAGGAAAGATTAGATGAATGTGATAAAAATATTTTTGGGCCTGAAATCACTGATACCACCTTTAAGGATCATTTAACACTGAAGCTTTGCTTTCACAGAAAAAAAAAAAAAAAAAAAAAAAAAAAACATATATATATATATATATATATATATATATATATATATATATATATATATATATATATATATATATATACATATATATATATATATACAGTACTGTTCAAAAGTCTTAGGCATGTTAATATCCATAAAAAAAGGGTTTTAAGTCAGTTATTTATATATTTATAACCTTCCTGCAAAGCTACACTACTGTGAAAAGTACTGGCACTTGTGTTAAAATGCTGTAAAGTGAGAATGCTTTCAAAAATAAAATCACAAATTGAATTTATTTATGATTTAACTTCTATTAACTAATTCAAATCAATATATGGTGTAACGACCCTTTGCGTTTAAAACGGCTTTTGTCCAGGTACACTTGCGCATAGTTTTTCAGGTAGCTTTGCAGGAAGGTTTCTTCAAGCATCTTGGAGACGTTCCTGCAGTTCTTCTGGATTTAGTCTGTCTCAGTTTTTTCTGTTTCTTCATGTAATCACAGACGGACTCTATGATGGTGAGATCAGATCATACCGATCATACCGGGGGGGTATTGACATGCCTAAGACTTTTGCAAAATTCAAATGACATATTTTTTAAAATATTTGTATGTTTTTTTTTTTTTTTATCAAATAAATGCTTGGTGAACATAATAATCTTTTTTCAAAAAGATTTGAATGGTAGTGTAATTGTTGCATACTGCTGTGAAAAATCTTAGCATTGCACATACTACTTAAAAATATAGTATGCACTACACAGTGTGCTAACTACACAATAGTTCCAGATATGTGTCTCTTGCCCTGTAGACAGGAGGCGCTACCTCCCCACGTCCCCTTTGAGAGATTATGGGAGTGCGAGCACAGGTAACAGAAGACGCTCTAGATCTGTTGCAGTGCGTTTCCGAGACTCCGCTCAAGCTGAAGAGCAGGTATGACTACATCTGAGTCTAATTGTGTCATGTTATAGTTTTAATTTATTTATAATACATTTTAGAACTGTATAGACAGTCAGTTTCTTTTTGCACTTAAATACTTAAATCTAATACTCTAATAGGCTACGTTAGATTACGTCTCCACGTTAGAAATTTCAGAAATATCACCGGATCATGCCAGAAGATACAGAAAACCAGGGAAGGGCAAAAGCAGGAGAAATTACAATAAAAAGGAGCAGTGTTTATTAAAAATATCTTTGTATATGTTTCAGTGCTCCGAATTTTAGCCTTATTCAGACACTGATTGTTTTTCATGGGGTCATAAGGTATTTTAAAAATTTACAGGGGCTAGTCTGTGATTTTATTGCCGTACGAATCCAGAATGTAATTGTTTTTCTCTCACCACCCGTGTGAAAATCGCCGGGCGAATTACCTACTGTTTTTTGACAAACACCAAGGTCTAGGGTAATTTAATTGCCGTCCGAATCCACATCACTGAGTTTACAAGAAGAGATCAATTAAAAATGTTTAAATACTTTTTGACCACTGCCGAGCACCATACGATAACTGTTGCACTTTGCAACGAATTTGGATGCATTTTAAAAATCTAGCCTACATTTTTTTTACTGAAATGCTGGAAAGTATTTACAAGAACATTATTTCATCACCTCTCAAAGAAGAAAGAGAAAAAAAGGTCGTAAACATTTGAAATGGGCCGTTATTATGACAGCAATTATGTACATTAAAAAATAAACCATGCAGCTTTATGTTTACCTCATGTAAATAAGAAGCTGTATTAACTTATTTCCGCTTATTTCCACATTTTGAAAATTACATCCATCATTTTGAGATACAATATAAGACAGAAAACCATTTTAAGTATAGTGCATCTATCTTCCTATTTTTAACCAGTATATTTAAATAATCATATAATAATTAGGATATTGTATTGTCCTATTAGTCCAGTTGGGAAGTGCACATATTAAATGAAAACCAAAAGCACCAAATTTTACATGAAGCTTCTTTAGGACCTCCTAAATGATTTCAGCCTAGGAGCCCAGCTGAAATATTGAAATTTAGTGTCAAATCACTTAAAAAACAATATTCATGAAATCGTTTTTTTTTTTTTTTTTTCTCCTCTCAAGTAAAACTTTCAGGGTAATGGCCTTTTAAGACCACTGAATAAGCTTCCTTTTGTTAATTTGTGCTCAGGCCAGTAGATCTTCCAAATTATAAGTGTAAAACAGAGTGCCAAGACACCTTATAAAAAAAACCCTCAAAAAGCCCTGTATAATATAGGCGGAATTATTTAAAAAGGCAGCAAAAATGCTTAAATGTTAAGAGAGCTTGGTTTTCTCTTCTATTTTTCAATTAAACTAGGTCATTCATATAGCTGTCTACTGAGTTCATAGTTTGGTCATTAGTTTTATGTTAGGCTGCATCACATCACATTAAATCCTA